>NC_045556.1:1589934-1782863 GCF_009769535.1 Thamnophis elegans | reverse complement strand
GCTATAATATTGACCTGCTCCAGGCCTTTACTTTGCTCTGAAAAAAAAAACACTCTGTAGAATCACATTTTTCCAGCCCCAGTGAGAGCCGTGAGCCAATTTGTCCATTTCCACAACATCCCCAGTTGGGCTTGGGGTCATCTTTAACTTGCTTTTTCCATGGTTTAGGTTGTGTGAAGACCCTCCGGTGCTTAGTGTTATGAATCAACGTATTGAACAAAGGAAGAATAAGGGTTAACTCAATAACCAGGTTAAGAGGGATCTGTGACAGCAGCCATGCGGGTGAAGCCAAAGCTGTTGTTGGGATAATGGTTTAAGACAGTGGTCACCAACTGGCAATCCATGGACCTCTGGTGGTCCACAGAAAAATTATTTGCATTTTTTATATTGCACTAAATCAGGGGTCCTCTAACTAAGTCCCTTAGATGGATACGTGCAATGAACGCTTGTGTTGCTGTAGAGAGTCTCCCCCTTCGGGGCCTTTTTGTGGGGGTCGGAGGAGGGGCAGAAATTCAGACTTGGGGTCTGCTTCAGCCTCCTGGTGGGGGGCTTTGGGTGAAGGCTGGAGGGAAGAGCCGCTGGTGGCGAAGAGCCGGAGGGCCTCGTTCCAGTGGGATTGCATCATGGCCTGGAACTGGCTGACTATCTCAGCCCACTGAGCCACCAGGCGCCGGTACCTGGCTTTGCACTTCTGCAGGTCTTCCCTCTGCTTGGAAGCCTATGCTCCTAGTCCTCAGTGAGGTGCTTCTGCCGAGCCTCCTTCTCGGTCAGATCCAATTTGAACTGAGCTGTTTTGCCAACTCTTTCTCCTGGGGGCTGCTTAGTTCCAGCAACTGCTTCCTGTGGGGGCCCTAAGGAGCCCGGGCGGAGGGGCGAGGAGTGGCTGGCAAGGCACCCCTCAATGTGAGTGACATTGGGTTGGCCACACCCATCCAGTCACATGACCACCTAGCCACGCCCACCCAACTGGCCATTAGGCAGATCATGTTAGTGGTCCACGGGATTTAAAATCATGGATTTAGTGGTTCCGGAGGTTCGAAAGCTTGGTAACCCCTGGTTTAAGAATTGTCCTCCATGACGTCTGATCTTCCGAGTTTATTTATTTATAAATCAAATTTACCTAGCTGTCCTTCTCGGGAGAGGTTCCAGGGAGGAAGAGTGGAGGCAGGCATGATGTGAGGTCTCCAGAGAGTGTTGATGGAGCCATTGTGTGCAAATAATGCCATTCTCTCTGAATAAAGACCCAACAGCTGGAACTCGAGTGATAGAGCTGTGAAAGGATTCTCTTTGCATTTCCAACTATTCCCGAGGCTGCTATATTAGCAACCCAAAAACTTAAGCAAATGTTGTTATGGCATTCCTCTGATTAGAAGCAATGTTCTAAATTAAACCAGCTTCTCTTGGGAAAGCATAGCAATGCCTGTACCACACCGTGGCTCCCATCCATTTTAAGTACTTGAAGTGGGCTCTCAGAGAAAGCTTTTGATGGCTTACTTAAGGGAACGGAGCTAGCTGGAGATGGTGGCTGGCATACCAAGTTGCAATGATTCATTGCCGATGCAAGGGAGGAGGGGAGGCAGATGGTCTATTGGTGAAGACTGCAAGGGACCTTCCTCCTCTCCTGTGGACAAGGGAGCTCAGGTGTGGAGATGGATCTCCCGTGACTGCTGGCCCACCTATTTTCTCTTTGGTGTCGGTCAGTGTTTCTCAACCTTTCTCAACTTGAAGTTCAACTTCCTGTTGCCGGTTAGGGAATTTTGGAAGTTGAAGTCCTCACAGCTTAAAGTTGAGAAATACTGGTTGAGGGGATAGACTATCACCATCGTCATCGTCATCATCATCAACACCACCACCATCTCTTCTACCAAGGTTGAGAAATACTTGTCTGGAGGACAACCTTGGGTGATGGAAGGCTGAGAAAAGATCTCCATTCCAGCTCTTTAATTGATGTAATTGTTGTCATCTTGCTTTGGATACACAACAAATGGTCCTCAGTGTCTTCAGGCCCAAGGAGAAGGCAGAAGGTGATAGGGAAAGACTGCAATCTTTCCTGCTCAGATGGACTGCCCAAGGGGTCGTGGGGATTAAGACACAGCTGCTTCTTTGGTTATTGGAAAATGGTCCTGGAGGAAGCAAGTACTTCCTAAGCCCTTTGAAGGGCCAGGTTTTTCCTCTGTTGTAGAGTGGACAAGTTGATGTTCCTCCAGAGATTGGACCTCTCAGCTTGCAGGGTTTGAACATGGTTGAAATGCTGCTTGTACATGCATTATCTAGAATCATCTGTTCAATATTAGGACTAGGTGAGAAATGGATGGGGTTGGGTTTACAGAACTCTAGAACAGGGGCCTCCAACCTTGGCAACTTTAAGCCTGGCGGACTTCAACTCCCAGATTTCCCCAGCCAGCAAAGCTGGGAGATGAAGTCCTCCAGGCTTAAGTTGCCAAGGTTGGTGACCCTTGCTCTAGAACAATGTTCTGCAATCAGGTGCCCTGTTGGACTCTTCAGATCAGATGATTCTTGATCCCTTCCAGATCCATAATTGTATCATCTCTACCAGCATTAATGTATTTGCTGGAAGGTTGTTGGTGGTAGAACCCATGTGAAGGCCACTTGTTGAGTTGGGTTACTCCAGATTAAGCTGGGAGATAGAATCCAACTGAATATTAACATGGTTTCAGGATCTTCTGTAGCATCCAAAACACAATGAATACAGAAGCAGAGTAGAGACAAAACTTCATCAGGTGAGAATATCTTATTTCTTAGTGAGTATTGCAATATAAAATAAATCAATCTTCTTCCTCCTCAGATAACCTTTTTCATGCTGCTGTCAGCTGTCTGCGTGATGCTAAATTTAGCTGGATCCATTCTCTCCTGTCAAAATGCTCAACTCGTGAACTCTCTAGAAGGGTGTCAGTTGGTGAGTAATCCGAATCATCTCTCTCTCTCTCTCTTTTGCACGCCGCTGATTTGTTTGGAAGTAAAACATGCTAAAACACATGCTGGCTTTCCAGTGGGAATTCAGATTCGTTCACATCTCAGAGGTCAAAGTGGGAGTCTTCAAATTCCTCTTTGCTCGCTCACTTTCAGAAGTTAGAGGTTAACCTGGCTTCCTTCGGAAGGGTTAGGAGGACATCAGCTCCAGAGGTGGGTTCCTACCAGTTCGCACCTATTCGGTAGAACCGGTTCGTCAAATCTACCGGACTGGTTAGAAGAGATTCCACCAGTGGACCCGGAAAGCAGGCCACACCTACAGAAGAGGTTCCAAAAATTTTTGAAACCCACCACTGCTAAAGGGTTAGGGGTGCAAGGATCTTGTAACTTGACAGCTTTAAGACTTGCATGCTTCAATGCCAGAGTTTCTGAATAGCTACTTGGACCGACCTAAGTACTAATTCATAATTTCATATCCGGTCACATGGGCGGCAAGCCACTCCCATCCAGTCACATGGGTGGCAAGCCACTCCCACAAAGGAGGCCACACCCACAGAGTAGGTTCGAACAGTTGTTGAAACCCACCACTGATCAGCTCCCAGCTGACCTCCAATTCTGGGCATTGAAATCCTAGGACACCTGAAGGGTGTTAGCTTGGAAACATGGTTCTGGCAGAATGGGAACTCTTGAGAGGATGTTAGGAATTCAGTATGGAATATGAAAGTTCTTGTCTTTAGACCAGCCCTGGTCATGTCTTGGCTGGTGTATTGAGAGACATCAAGAGTGGATGATAAGTCTGTTGATTGTAGATGACTCTATGACCTCCTAGACATGAACCCTAAGACATTGTTGAAGCAACCACTAGCTCTGTGATCACCATCTCTGCCTCCTTGCCATTTTCCCTTTAACTCTTTGCCTTCCAAACATTTCTACCTCTGCAGAATCCAAGTGTTGGAAGGGAGGCTCCTATCTATCCATCTTTCTAGGCTCATCTAGTTTGTCTTTCATCCCCTCCCCCTCTTTCTCTGAAATTATTCTGTTCAGTCTCACCGCTCTTTATGGCCCACCTTCAATTCTGATTTATCTGGAACTCAGCGGAGGAGGGGAGAGAGAGGAAAGGGGGGAGGGAGAAAGGCTGCCAAGTTAATTTGCAAATGAGCTTCCGTTTACTCTTCAAATTATTATTTTTTCCCCCCTTTATTCTGTGAAGGATGGACATTCCGGGCAAGTTAATATCCTTCTGACAGTCTGCCTTATTTATTCTTTTGAGACAAGGTGTTAAAGGCTGTTTCCTTCCCCAAGATAACAGGGCAATGCTAATGAAAGGTACCTATGTTACTGATGCATTTATATTTCAGCCCTAGATGGCTCCCCTCTTCGGGGTATGGAGGGAGGTGTTTCACAGAATGTGCTAGTTAATATGAGTGGTTTAATAATATCCTGTTTTTTCACGCTGGTTTGGCATTGGATGCACTCCTTCCAAGCATCAATGTCCATTTGGGGGATGTAATTGGACGTCCCAATTTTATAGAGCTTGTAGAATATGACAGAAGGCCTATAATTTTTAGACGTATTCTCCTCTTCTGATTTCTTTTGTTTCGATGCCTTCTGAATTCACTTCCTTAGAGAGCTCATTCTCAGGAAGATATTACATTTCCCCTTCCCGATGGTTAAGCTATTATATATCTCAATTTTCTGATAGGTTTTCCATTTTCTGAGAAATTTCCTGGCAGGTTGAACAATTAATCAGCGGAACGACTTCCCTCCGGAAGTTGTGGAGTGCTCCAACAAGGGTGGTTTTTCGGAAGAGATTCAGAAGAGCCCTTTGTCTGAGATGGTGTAGGGTTTCCTGCTTGACCAAGGGGTTGGACTAGAAGACCTCCGAGGCCCTTTCCAACTCTACGATTCTGTTACTTTGACTTCTGCTGTCTGCAAACAGAGACTTAAAACAGGGCAAAGTTTTCAGCTTTTCTCTGGGGTGTGTCTATCTCCATGTCCTTCCTTGACCCCACACCTGGTTTCCTCCTTGTGTGCGTGTGTTTGTGTGTCTGTGTGTGTGTTTGTCTCTTTAATAACTCCCGGGGACAAAATGAGATCAGAATCCCTAGTTCCCTTTGCATCCGTGCGTGGCTCCTTAAAATAGAAGCGCGGAAATAAAGAGAGCCAATAAGACAAATCTCATTTTGTTGTTCATGAAAGCTGGCAGGAGCTGCGGTCTCAATGCACAAAAGAAATAAGCCTTCGTCCTTATTTGGCGTATTTCTGTCAGGTTTATTCATTTTTAGAGCTCATGGAAGGAAGAGGCTCCTCTTAGCGGCCAAGTACCTCTATAGTAAGCCATCGCGGCCTATCTCAAATACACATCTGACTTTAAAGAACAAGAGCCAGCCCGGATGATAAATTAGGAGATCCACTAATCCTTTGAAGAGGAGGCGTTTGGGGCTGAATGCAGCACCTTCCCCCTAGCTTTGATTGAGATCCTACTCAGAAGGATCTCTTCGCTGTTATCTACTCCACTTGCAAAATCTCGGACGCCTCCCCCTCTTACGAATGTAGAGAATCACCATCTCACAGGTCGGCCACTGGTACCAATGTTGGTTTTTATTGGTTTATTTATATGTAAGATTTATAAACGGGCGAACTCTACCGGTTGCAGGAGGAGATGCGTCAGATACAGATGTCCTACCCTAAGGGCAGGATTAGGCCACGAAAGGCAGGATAAAAATCACACAAGGAGACAGTCGCATTTGGGACTTTCAAGGGTGGAAGCGATGACCTTTGTTTCTTCTGTGGAGTCATCGCTTCCATTAAAACTCGTTTAACTATTTTGTAACACTGGATTCCAATCTGAGCAATTTACAAGAATGCAAAGATAGAATGAAGAATGTTAAAAGAGGTAAGATAAAGGTAAAAGTTCCCCTCGGATATTTGTACTAGTCGTTCCCGACTCTAGGGGGAGATGCTCATCTCCGTTTCAAAGCCGAAGAGCCACCAGCACTGTCCGAAGACGTCTCCGTGGTCATGTGGCCGGCATGACTCAACTCCCAAAGGCGCACGGAACGCTGTTCCCTTCCCACCAAAGGTGGTTCCTATTTTTCTCCTTGCATTTTTACCTGCTTTCGAACTGCTAGGTTGGCAGAAGCTGGGACAAGTAACAGGAGCTCACTCCATTCTAGGGATTCAAACCGCCGAACTGCCAACCTTTCTGATCCGCAAGCTCAGCGTCTCAGCCCCTGAAGCCACCGCGTCCCTGTTAAAAGAGAAAGAAACCCCAAATCCTAAACCCGGTTAATTTCCAAGCCATGGTTACTTTGAGGGAAACCAACTGCCGAGGAAGGGCCTTCGTGTCATGACTGCTTTCTGGAAGCATCAGCAGGGTTAATGCTTGCTTGACCTGGTCTCGATCTATCCTGATGGCCTCCTCTCCCCTCTGTTCCTTCCACAGATTAAATTTGACAGCGACAGCGTCTGCGTGTGCTGTGAGTTGCAACACCAGGCGTCTGGCTGCAGCCTTGGGGAGATGTTGAAGTTGAACCCGCTGCAGGAGTGCAACACGGTCAGGTTAACCCTTAAGGTAAGTCTCCAAAAAGCCATCTTCTGGGAAGGAGCAAGTCTTGTGGTTGGGCTGCAACCGCCTACTGGGTCACCCCGGATCTTCGAGTCCAATCAAACTGAGACATTGCTGTCTTGTAAGTCAGAGCCCACAAACCAACAATGCAGATGTATCTTTACCAGAGGTGGGTTCCTACTGGTTTGGACCGGTTCGAAGGAGTAGGTAATAATTCGGCCGGACACACGCCCGAACCGGTTCTATTCTCGGTGGCGCCATCTTGATTTTATTTATTTATTTATTAAATTTATAGGCCGTCCAATCCCGGAGGACTCCGGGCGGCTTTCAAAGAAAGAAGAAAAAGAAAAGCAAAATAAAAGAATAGTTTAACAATTCCCAACACGCGCACGTTCTAATCGGGGCTGGACCTTAGCAATAAGGTCAACAGCCCCAGGCCTGCCGGAACAGCCAGGTTTTCACAGCCTTCCTGAAGGCCATGAGGGTGGGTGAGGTCCGGATCTCTGGGGGTAGCTGATTCCACAGGGTCGGAGCAGCCACAGAGAAGACTCTCCTCCGGGGGCCTGCCAGCCGACACTGTCCGGCTGACGGCATCCGAAGGAGGCCCAATCTCTGGGATCTTATCGGCCGTTGGGAGGTATGTGGCAGTAGGCGGTCTCGCAGATACGCTGGTCCTAAGCCATGGCCCCTCCCATAGGAAATAAGAGAGGAGTGAAAGGGGAGAGGGCTTTTGCAGGAAACAATTCGTTCGTTCTGTCGTTAGATTCATTTCAGGAGTGTGAAGATCTGTCCGTGAATCTCAGAGACTCTGTGCCCAGTCTTTCCTTGCACAGCTCCTCACTTGGAAAATATTTACAGGGCAGCTTTCCAAGACAGATAAGGTCTGTGGTCATAAATATTCCTTTGAAAGACTGTTTGACGGGCCTTGGCTGAATGGGAATGAGAGGAATTCACATCCGTTGAATAAAAGGGGTTTTAAAAGGGGACCAGGATTCTGCCTCGTGCTTTTTGGGGAAACCCAAATCAGAACAACTCTCTCCTTGTGGGAGGTCTCTTGTGTAGTTCATGTTGTTGTTTTTTATTATGCCTTTGTTCTGGTAGCATTTAGAACAGTGTTTCTCAACCTTGGCAACTTGAAGATGCCTGGAATTCAACTCCCAGAATTCCCCAGCCAGCGAATGCTGGCTGGGGAATTCTGGGAGTTGAAGTCCAGGCATCTTCAAGTTGTCAAGGTTGAGAAACACTGATTTAGAATGAATATCGGGGTTTGTTAGCAGGTTTGCTTACATGGCTGTCAAGCTGAAAGCTTCTCCTTCGGATGACAAGCATTCTCAGAGATCGTTTTCCACCGAGGGATTTCAGCATCTGCTTTGGTTAATTAGAGATGCATTTTAGCTGGAAATCCTGCAGAAAAAGAGGCAGCACCCTGTTAAATGGCAAAAACCTCATTTCCCCCGCCAGAATATGGACTCTCAGCATTCTTGGTTATAATCAACCCTCTCAGAGAGAGACGTTGTTATGGTACAATAACTGAAAATAGTCTTCCCTCCAGTTCCAACAGGCGTTTAAATACACAATAAGCATATTTTCACCGCCTAAAAGCCATAAAGAAAAGGGGAAAAAAATAGAAAAGAAAATCTTCTGTTGGCCTTGTTAATTCCCAAGGGGTCTTTTCCTATTGTTAAATATTGGATAAACTCTGGAATTTATGCCCCCTCGCTTTAAAAGTCTCATTAAAAGCGTTCCCCAGAGGAGGCGCAAAAAAGCATTGTGTCTAGATTATAGCAAGGACCGGTTTTCAAAATCTCCTGCGCGTTAAAAGCAAAATTAAAACGTGAACGCGAAACGGCCATTATTCCCCCCCCCACACACACTAGAAAAGCTTGAAAAATTATTTCAGCCTGAGATTGCTCTGAAGGAAAGAAGCGGCTTCTGGCGCAGAAGAAGCCTGCTCGGGATTCTAGTCCTCACCATATGTGCCAAAGACCTCCTTGGGGAAAGGTCGAATAAATTCTCCCTTGTTAGAAGAGGCCAATGGTTCAACGGGAGAGCAGAAAAAGCAGATTTTCCCATGAAATGCAGTGCTGAAAACTCTTCTCTACATTTAAAAAAAAAAAAACTACAGGTAGTTCTTAAGTTGTGACTATTTGTGTAGTGACCGTTCAGAGCAGTGGTGGGATTCAGCCGGTTCGCACCTATTCGAGAGAACCGGTTGGTAACTTTCTAAGTAGTTCAGAGAACTGATTGTTGGAAGAAGTCTCCTTTTGTTTTTTTCCACTTTACAGGGCTAATCCTGTAAGTAAGTAAGTAAGTAAGTAAGTAAAGTAAGTAAGTAAGTAAGTAAGTAGGGAGGGAGGGAGGGAGGGAGGGAGGGAGGGAGGGAGGGAGGGAGGAAGGAAGGAAGGAAGGAAACATTCTGGTGTTGTTTCTAGCCTAATCTTTATTGACCTGCTTACAGAAACTGCCTCTCCGGTTAACCCTTATTACATTAAGAGCCGAGGTGGTGCAGTGGGTAGAGTGCAGTACTGCAGGCCACTTCAGCTGACTGCTAGCTGCAGTTCTGCGGTTCAAATCTCACCGGCTCAGGGTTGGCTCAGCCTTCCATCCTTCCGAGGTGGGTGAAATGAGGACCCAGACTGTGGGGGCGATATGCTGACTCTGTAAACCGCTTAGAGAGGGCTGAAAGCCCTATGAAGCGGTATATAAGTCTAGCTGCTATTGACCTACCTACCTACTTACCTACCTATCTGTCTCTGTCTCTGTCTCTGTCTCTGTCTCTGTCTCTGTCTGTCTGTCTGTCTGTCTGTCTATCTATCTATCTATCTATCTATCTATCTATCTATCTATCTATCTATCGGATTGTTGGGGGCGATATGCTGACTCTGTAAACCGCTTAGAGAGGGCTGAAAGCCCTATGAAGCGGTATGTAAGTCTAACTGCTATTGCTATTGCTGTCTGTCTGTCTATCTATCTATCTATCTATCTATCTATCTATCTATCTATCTATCTATCTATCTATCTATCTATCTATCTATCTGGGTGAAATGAGGACCCAGACTGTGGGGGCGATATGCTGACTCTGTAAACCGCTTAGAGAGGGCTGAAAGCCCTATGAAGCGGTATATAAGTCTAACTGCTATTGCTATTATAACAGCTAAGGCAGCATGTGTTGTTTCTCTCCCAACTCCTAAAAAAACAAAGCTTCTTTTGTGGGAACGGGATCATCTGGGGAGATCAGGAGATCAATTTTGAGGCAGATTGTTTCGAAAGGTTGGTCTGGCTTGCTTATATTAAAAAAAAAAAAATCAAGCATGCTAGTCAGTTAGCTCGCTCTTATTTGCAATCTAAAGCCAGGTCTCGAGTTCCTCAAGGTAAAAGAGAAGAGGCAGAGCAATTTCATGGGTGAGAAGACTTTTGCTGTTCATTATCCCCTTTCATCAGGCGATTGTAGGGATCTGAGCAAGGAAGGCCCGTTACCGAGGTCGATCAAGCAGAAGGGAAGCGACCTAGATCGCATCTCCCAAAACCCACTTGCACCTCGGATGAGATGCTAATGAGGCTCTTCCTCATGGCACTGTCAAGTTGACCAAATCATCCAAGGGCCTCTTTATAGCTTCACACCCTAATTTTGCCCTTGGCATGTTGATGGGATGAAGCCCTCAAAAGCTCATGGTGTGCAGAATTGACAGGCGCCTTATTTTCTCGTTTGGAAGCCAATCGGTTATGCATGGAAGCTGGGTGAGATGTTCCTCTAACCGTGTTCTTTGGGCCTTGTTGCACCGAGAGGCAGATGACATGCTTAGATTGACAGCTCCTGTGGATCTTAGTAATGGCTAGGAGAGTGTTAAGAGCTTGTTGGAGTAAACTAAAGGCCATTTAGTCCTCTTCCTGCTTTCCAAGGTAGCCCACTCAGATGGCTCCAGAAAGTCCACCAGTAAGAGACCCACAGCCATTCAACGTTTCCCATTATTGCTCCACAGCACCTGATAGATCTCAACTTTCTCATCAGCCTGTAAATGGGATGGAGTAGTGGGGAATTCTGGGAGTTGAAGTCACGCCATCAAGGTTGAGAATAACTGCTCTAGAGTTGTGCTGGAGAAGCTGAGAATACCATCTCTTGCCACTAATAGCCCTTGGACTTATATCCCGCTTCACAGCGTCTTAGCCACTGAGCCACCGCGTCTTTATTTTCTTTACTCTTATTTCTTCTCAAAACCAATTCTTTGATAGAGTCTGCTCCTTCCCTGGGATCTTAAAAAGAACAGGTTTTGAGAAGAAATAAGAGTAAAGAAAATAAAGACGCGGTGGCTCAGTGGCTAAGACGCTGAGCTTGTGGATCAGAAAGGTCAGCAGTTCAGCGGTTCAAATCCCTAGTGCCGCGTTAACGGAGTGAGCTTCTGCCAAACTAGCAGTTCGAATGCACGTAAAATGCAAGTAGAAAAATAGGAACCACCTTTGGTGGGAAGGGAACAGCGTTCCATGAGCCTTTGGTATTGAGTCATGCCGGCCACATGACCACGGAGACGTCTTTGGACAACGCTGGCTCTTTGGCTTTGAAACAGAGATGAGCACCGCCCCCTAGAGTCAGGAACGACTAGCACATATGTGCGAGGGGAACCTTTACCTAAGAATAAAGAATCCAAGTCGTGGCTCTTGGCCAACATGCCGGACGTGCATGAACATAACCAAGGCCAGATTTAACAGCCGTGCCACAATCACAATATTAAGTTGTCATTTCTCTGCAGAGGAGTTGTTATGGGATGATTGCATTTGGATTAACTGTAGGTAGCGCTTCACAAAACACAGCCCTGTGGAAACGGAGACTCCTGTCTATTGAAATTTCCCAAGCTGCGAAAGACATCTTTGCAATTTGCTTCTTCTTCAAACTATAGCTTGCCCTCCTTGCAAACGTTTAAACTCTTCAAGCCACGAGCTAATTTCAGTTTTCCCTTTGTTGGGCTCTAGTCCTACACACGGCTCTAGTTGGGTACGTGTGTGTGTGTGTATGTACAAGGACAAATTTGAGTGGAGTGGGGTGGGGTGGGGTGCCCATAGTGTGGGGAGACTGCCAAGCTGCATTTCCTGAAGTGCGGTAAAATCAGCAGTGGGATGAACAGGAGAACAGATGGAAGAAACAGCTGCTCTTTATTCCATTTTGACCAATTTTGCACTTGGCTCTGCTTCCAGAACCTCCTTTGGCGAGTCTTCCCTTAAGCCCACCTGGTGGCATTCCCTATGTCTTAATCTAACATCATCCTAGAACATGAGGCTGGTAACCGTCTTGAGTGCCAGGTGCCAAAAGAATGGAAAAGGCCTTCAAGGTTAACAAACAATGACTGGTTTGATACAAGCCTCTTCTGGAGTCTTTCTTGACTCCCCGGTTTGGCCTAGAACCCTGGAATTCTCTGGTAGCGTCTATCCATGTCCTTGTCAAATTTGACCTCATACAGCCTTTGAGCCCAAAGGAGATAGGCTAAGACTGGACGTGTTTCATGGTGTGATCTATTGTGGATCACAGTGTGAGATGGTGTGTCCTTGCAGAGGCCTTAGATGTATCAGTAGAAGCTATCAAAGACAGATAGTATTGACTGAGTCACCAAAGGAAGCTCTTGGTTGAGTTGAACATGACTTCTGGAACAAGATTCTGTCATTTTCTTAGCAACAATCTAGAAGTAATTGTAAGAAATTTGCAATTCCTTCCTTCCTGGAGATTATTTCCAGTCTAGTTTACAGCCCTGGATGTCTCCCCTCCAAGTGGCAACCAGGCTAATGTCTTCTTAACTTCCCAGGTCAAGGTAGAGTTCACAATTTCTCACCTCCTTCAGGTTTTGGGGTTGTTGCTCCTGAATCTTGGACCATTATGGGGAACTGTCCCTGGTGCTGAAGCTTTAATCTCTCTCTCTCTCTCTCTCTCTCTCTCTCTCACACACACACACACACACACACACACACACACACAATCTCTCTCCCTCCCTTCCCCCCCCCCCCTCTCTCTCGGATACTCCTAAGAAGACTCACTAGATTCTGGAGTGAAGCCTCTGAAAACTGCCTATAAAAGAAAGGCACAAATAATTGTTGGGTTCTGATGAAATGCCTGAAGGCTAGTCAAAACCATGATATCATCCCTGCTTCTATGGTAACAGGAGTTTTAAAAAAAAGGAGATTTCATCAACATTGCTTTGGCCCTTTGAGTAGGTACCGAAAGAACGTGTCCGAGCATCTCCTGAGCAATTCCCTTCACAGCTGGATAGCTTGGGTCCGCACCAAAACACATCTGGGGGGTTCCGAGCCTGGATCTACAATAAGTAAACTAGCATCTTGCTTTATTCCCTGTGTTGTGACGGTTAACATCTCTGGGCTGTATGTTGATTTAATTCCGCTTGAGTAAAACTATTAGCTGCTCAGAGTCATTTTTCAGAACAAGATGAGTAGCATACATCTTTAGC
Source organism: Thamnophis elegans (assembly GCF_009769535.1). Taxonomy (NCBI): domain Eukaryota; kingdom Metazoa; phylum Chordata; class Lepidosauria; order Squamata; family Natricidae; genus Thamnophis; species Thamnophis elegans. Next base: position 1,769,918 of record NC_045556.1, on the reverse strand, counting down.
AAAGAAATAGTTAGAAAAGTTGCAACCCCTCCAAGCAATTCGAAGAGCCACCAGCTCCAGTTTAATTTCCATCCTTCAGCTTTTATCAAGTTGCTTGATTTCTCCCTCTACTCTTTTTTTTTTAGCCAGCTTCTTCTGATTTATGAGTTTCTTCCAAGTTGCCCTAATGAGGAGGCCAAATCGAGAGCAACCCGGGCCAAGGGGAGCGATCCTTCACTCTGACCATCAGCAGGCTTTGGTGGCCTGGGTTACGCCAGAGAAAGCAATAAGCAAGAAGAAAATTTCACTTAGTTCTCACTGAGCTTTAGAACAAATCCATCATCTCGGACATGACTAGCATAGAAAAGAGGAATTTCATCTAAGACGTTGTTAAGGGTCAGAGCTGCTCTTAAGGGCGGAAACTTGTTGCCTGCAGATTTTGGGGCTGTTTATTTGCCAGAAAGGAGCCAAGTTGATCCAGGACCATCCAGCTTTTTGTCCCTATCTTGGGCAACCAGAGCTCTCTAAATCTACACCAGTGTTTCTCAACCTTGGCAACTTGAAGATGTCCGGACTTCAACTCCCAGAATTCCCCAGCCAGCATTCGCTGGCTGGGGAATTCTGGGAGTTGAAGTCCGGACATCTTCAAGTTGCCAAGGTTGAGAAACACTGCTTTAAAGAGCTCCCCTACAGCAGGATAACAGAATAACAGAGTCCTTGGAGGTCTTCTAGTCCAACCCCCTGCTCAAGCAGGAGGTCTTGTACCATTGCAGGCAAATGTCCAGTCTCTTCTTAAAAGCCTCCAGTGAGGAGCACCCAAAACGTCTGAAGGCAAGACGTCCCACTGATTAATTGTTCTCCCTGTCAGGAAATTTCTCCTCCTTTCTAGGTTGTTTCTCTTCTTGATTAGTTTCCATCCGTTGCTTCTGGTTCCGCTTTTACCTTCTTCCAAACGATTGGCAGTTGTAGCCTTCCTGGCTTTCTCTAATTATTATTTGTTGGCATCTAAGCAGATGATTCACATCACCAATCTGTAATAGGAGAGGATCCATCTCCTTCCTTCCTTCCTTCCTTCCTTCCTTCCTTCCTTCCTTCCTTCCTTCCTTCTTTCCTTCCTTCCTTCTTTCTATCTTTCTTTCCTTCCTTCCCTTTCTTTCTTTCTTTCTTTTTCCCTCCTCCCTCCCTCCCTCCCTCCCTCCTTCTCACCCTCTCTTTCTGTTTTCCTCTTTCTCTCTCCATTGCCTCCTTCTATCGTCCTCACCAGGCTGATCTGGGGTCTCAATTGATATGTCAGGAAGGAAAGACAGGATTTCCCCCCCTGCATTTGAGAAGCCTCAATGCATATGAGAAGCCTCAAAGTGGAGCATTTTTGGCTGCCAATGCTTTGCCTGGTCCTGCAGCTTCCATTCTGCTCCTTCTATCTGAGTTCAGACCGATGATTTCTTGTAAGATACGACTGAAAAGAAGGAAGAACCGCTTCCTTCATCCGGGAAGTGGCATGAGGGTGAATTCCATATTTTTAGGCGCAAGAAAGAGGAGGATGCCATATTAAGGGTAGCTTTAATTTTTCCGGCTGTTTCTCTTCCCTGTCGTGTGCCGGAGAGTGGCGGAGAATTGGGCACCGAAGCCATTAGATATAATGGGGTTAATTCTGTTTGTACGGCCAGGCGTGGCATAGATCAAATATCTTCCTCTGCATCCTGAAGAACATTTATGAGAGCGTCTTTCATAATTATGCTTCCAGAGGTATATGACCCCAAATTAATATGGGCAGTTGTATTCCAGCTAAACCCTGCATTCAGCAGATGGGAGAAAACGGGGGAGGAATTGAACTGGCCAGACCTTCGCTGATGAGAGAGGCATAATAATCAGGACACTGATTGAAACGGCTGCTTGTTTGCAACGGTCTCGCTTAGCCGCAGAGATGTTGGTCTCAAGCGTGGTCATAAGTCGAGGACGACCCTCTGAGATGTCCACGCCGGTTTGTCTCTAGATGCTTTGCGCATCGAGCCAGCAGCTGGACACTTCAGAGTTAGCCCTGTGCAAACTTGAGCCCTGTAAAGCAGTGGTCTCCAACCTTGGCCACTTTAAGACCTGTGGACTTCAACTCCCAGAGTTCCTCAGCCAGCTTTGCTGGCTGAGGAACTCTGGGAGTTGAAGTCCACAGGTCTTAAAGTGGCCAAGGTTGGAGACCACTGCTGTAAAGGACAGCGTGTGACAGAGGTATAAATTCTGCTTTGCTGTGAAGGTCAGAATCCCTTCCATAACTGTGCTGATAGAGAAAAGACGCCAGATAACCAAAATCGATTCCTCATCCTCTCGCCATCAACCGTGGTTCTTCCACGTTGTTCAATTTACCACATAAAGGGTGATAAGGACCCAGGAATACAATTCTGCTCGCTCGAAACCAGCTGATTCGTCGTCTGGTTCCTGCCTTTGCTAAGCTGGGAGAACTGGTTCATGGACATCAGGGGGATTCACAATGGTTGTGTCTCCTGCGGTTCGATTAATTAGACCAGGGGTGTCCAAACGTGGGAACTTTAAGACTTGTGGACTTCAACTCCCAGAATTCCCCAGTCAGCCATGGCTGGCTGGGGAATTCTGGGAGTTGAAGTCCACAAGTCTTAAAGTTCCCACGTTTGGACACCCCTGAATTAAACAGTTGCAAGGTGGAATCAGTTTATATATTTTTCATGTTGACTAAAACTTGTATTGACTAACTCATGTTGACTGACACTTGTATAACACTTCTGCTGACGGTAGTTTATCAGTTCAAATCTCACCAGGCTCAAGGTTGACTCAGCCTTCCATCCCTCTGAGGCTGGATGTCAATAGCAGTTAGACTTATATACCGCTTCATAGGGCTTTCAGCCCTCTCTAAGTGGTTTACAGAGCATATTGCCCCCAACAATCTGGGTCCTCATTTTACCCACTTCGGAAGGATGGAAGGCTGAGTCAACCCTGAGCCGGTGAGATTTGAACCGCTGAACTGCTGATCTAGCAGTAGCCTGCAGTGCTGCATTTAACCACTGCGCCACCTTGGCTCTGCAGCCATCTTTTCTTTTGGGTCTATGGCCTGCCACACTTTCTATTATTCTACTATGCCTTCTCTATGGTGGGGAAATGGGAGGGGGGATTGTGCGGAGTTAGATGCGATGTAGCCATAACAACATTCTTTCTAGAAAGCCAAGGTCATCCTTTGTCTCTGCACCTCTGCACCTGACCGGAACTGGATGGGTGGAACTGCCAGCATGGCAGTGGGAGATTGGACCATAGGATGGACTGGTGGGTGTGGGGGGGCAAGATCTTGAACTTTCAACTGGGTGGGGAAAACGGGGAAGCTTTCAGATTCAAGGTTTCCCAGATGTGCCAATGTGGCTCTCTTCATCAATTGGAACTTTGAGGAATCCTGTGCCTTGGACTCTGATTTAATTTTGGATGCTATTTGGAACCCTGACATTGGGGAAATGAGGACCCAAATTGTTGGGGGCAATATGCTGACACTGTAAACCGTTTAGAGAGGACTGTGAAGCAAAGAGGGCTGCGAAGGGGTATAGAAGTCTAAGGGCTATTGCTATGTTTAGGCCTTGAGGTGAGGCAAATGGTCCTGATGTCCAATTTCCAAAGATTTCTTTTTCGATGCTTAGAGATGAGCCTATCTTCAACTAGATTCCCCCTTGATTCAGGGATCCTGTTTCTGATTGGGATTTCTGATTTTGTGTAATCGGGGTTGAACCCATGACCTTCCTGCTCCTGAAGCAGGATCCCTGGGCTCCAGAACTGGGTCATTCATCCTAAGTTGACCTCTACCATCATGTGGCATTTATTATGCGCCTGATTGTCACTTGCTCTTTAGCTGCCTTCAACCTGGCTGCAAAAGATCTCTTCGTCATTGCTTCTGGATCCTGAAAAAAATAATGATCAAAACTCACCGTTTGGCAAAGCCAAAAATATGGCGCTGTTGCGTCCTCTTGCTAGATAGATTGTCAGTTGATTTCTCCACCTCTAAAGGGTCTGGTTTGATTAGACAGGCTGTAATGAAGAGCTGTATTAAGCTGATAACCATTTCTGGCATTTATTATCCCCTCTGCCAACAGTGTTTTTAGCACTCATTTGCTGTCTTGTTGAGATAAGGAGGAGCAGCCAACCTCTCTGTGTGTGACATTCTCTCTCCCTCCCTCCTCATCCCTCTCTCTCTCTCTCCCTCTCCCCCCCCTCCCCGCACAGGACCTGCTGTTCAGTGTTTGTGCTCTCAATATCATCTCCACCATTGTGTGTGCGTTGGCAACGGCGATGTGCTGCATGCAGATGGTCTCCTCCGATGTTCTGCAAATGGTGAGTGAGATGCAGATGTCCTCTGGCCAAGCCGCAAGGGGAGGGTACAAGCAAGGCACAGAGCCGAGGTGGTGCAGTGGTTAGAGTGCAGCACTGCAGGCCACTTCAGCTGACTGTTATCTGCAGTTCAGCGGTTCTAATCTCACCGGCTCAAGGTTGACTCAGCCTTCCATCCTTCCGAAGTGGGTGAAATAAGGACCCTGATTGTTGTTGGGGGCGATATGCTGACTCTGTAAACCGCTTAGAGAGGGCTGAAAGGCCTATGAAGCGGTATATAAGTCTAACTGCTATTGCTATTGCATGTGGAAGGTAGGATTGGAAGGGGATTTCACCTTGGGATTGAGGAAAGTCATCGTTTCGTTTCTTTCCCAACCACCACGAAGAGCGTTTAGGTGGGGCCCGTGAAGACCCCAAGTTCAAGCCCACCATCAACCATGGACCAGCCACCAGTTCTTTCTCTCTCTCTCTCTCTCCCCCCACCCAAACGGGCCCACGGGGTTCTTATGAAGAACTTGGAGAAGGTTAAACTCTCCCTATTGCCGCTTTGATTTCCCAGAGACATTTTGATATGAACCTATCAAAGAAATGATAAGAAGAACTTGATGCCCTCCAGATGCCCAGGTCACCTTATCCTCAATCCCAATGAACTTTTGAGTCAACCAGTCGTCCCAAGACTTTACATAAAGCAAGCTTTGGTGGGGGGGATGAATATATTTAGTTAGCATTTAGTGTCTCAGTTTTGTTCCTCAAAGTTTTAGGGCAGAATTTCAGATATTAGGACCGTAGAGTTCCAATGCTAGTCTTTTGTTGTTGCTATACTCCATGTCATTCTTCTCCAGATCTTCCTCCACATGGGAAATAGAATTACCCCCAGCAATTCTATTTTGTAAGTTCTCCTAAGGCTGCAGCCATGAGATGAGTTTCTCTGCTTTGTGACAGCAGGTTCCACAACTGAATCCAATTCTCCCCCCCCCTTTTTTTTTTTGAGGAGACTGAATGAATTCTATAAATGATGGGCAACGTTTCTGATTTTCTAGAATTGCTGTTTAAACAATCTTCTAAATTGGAGAACCCAGCAGAGGCCAAGCCTTGACTAAGCTTGCCTCAAATTCTCCCGAGCACCCAGGGAAGATTAGTTTACATTTATTTTTCAAGACCTCCAGGAAAGAAAGATTACTTCTCATTTTATTTTGACCGCAGCTGAATTCCAATTCCCTGCCTGGAAAGGACATTAAACAGCCTTGCTTGGCGGAAACGAAACCAGGGGCCACTTTTAAGATGGCACGTGGCCAGCCTGCGGTGTTCTCTTCGAGACTCTTCCATTTATTGTAAAATTTATGGACCCCACTTTATCCACAAGGGTGCTCTACGTTGCATTTAAGAAGAGGGCGAACATAGGATAGCTCTGATATTGCAAAAGAAGCTGATCAGGCTCCAAAACGGCCACTAAGCTAATTTTCTAAAATGTCATTTGAATTCCCTGAACCCAAAGATATTAGCTGATGAATCCCCAAGCAGAAAGCCTTTGGAACTCCAAAGCATTGGTGCCACCATCAAGAAGGCCCTGCGTTTTCTCAAAGCATCACGTAATTACCCCACCAGGAAGGAGCCTCAACTAAAGCTTTACTCCACATTTTAGAGGCCCTTCCTTCCACCAATTGAGGCCTAAAATGCTTGAGGTTTTAAAACTAAAAAGCTTGAATTACTGTATTTTTCGGACTATAAGATGCACCAGTGTATAAGACACACCACGATTTTGAAGAGGAAAGAAAAAATTTTTGTCCTCCCCGGTCCTCAGGAACACTCTACAGGTTTCAACAGGGCTGGGGGAAGGCTAAAACATGCAAAAAAACAGGCTGTTTTTTGCAAAAACGGGGGCATTTTTGCCTCCCCCCCAGCCCTGCTAAAGCCTGCAGAGTGCTTCTGGGGGCTGAGGAAAGGCGAAAATGCCTCAGTTTTTTGCAAAAATGGGATTCAGGGGTGGGGCGTCAGGAGGTCAAAAATGGCTGTATTCAATGTATAAGACGTACTAACATTTCCACGCTCTTTTGGTGGTGGGGGGGGGAAGGTGCGTCTTATACTCTGAAAAATACGGTAGTCTTCTCAGCACATAAAGGATTTTTTTTTTCAGGTATTACATTAAAAAAAAGGGCGTGCATCCACAAAATGAAATTGCATAAAGCATTCAGGTCAGGGAGAGAGACACATGTGTACAAAACACTCCCATTATTTGTCCAATATATGCTTGACAAATATTTAGATTTGCTGGCAATAACACAACAGCAACAACAACAATAATAATAATGCTCCAGCTCTCTCGTTTATGCCGCCCAGTTTTTGCCACAGAGGTCTCATTCTGCCAATCCAGACTGCATGACTCCTCACGGGACGATCCTGCACCAGACGCTGGACTTCGACGAGTTTATTCCTCCCATCCCCCCGCCACCTTATTACCCACCGGAATATACTTGCACGCCAGCTGCGGAGACGCAAAGGTGAGCCGCCTTTCATCTGAACCGGCTGAGCTACGCAACACTCCTGGGGTGGGGGAGGAGATGAACCCTGAACCTCAGCTGGGGTTCTTAGATCCTAGTTGGGTTTCTACATAATGTTGAGATGTTTGCTTAGCTTTTGGCTTCATTCTTTGCTTTGGAAAAGATGAAGTATTTCTTGGGAGGCCTTTGAATAACCCTCTGAGCCAAAAGCAAACCCAGGTTAAGCCTTCACATTAGTGGATCCAGTGGGTGGACTTCCATGAGTTACAAGCTACAGGTGTCTAAATATTGATATGTTCATTCATTTGGTCTTTGTTGTTAACTGGGAAGACTGTCATTGTACTTATCTGCTATCTATCTTTGTCTGTCTGTCTGTCTGTCTGTTTTTCCCTTTTTTTGGGAGGGGGGAGGGGTCTTAAGTAAATAGATTCCTTGGGTGGAGCAAGTACAGCAAGGGGAAAGGCAAAATGGACTGCTAAATTGGCCACGCCCACCCAGTCACATGACCATGTAGCCACGCCTCACCCAACCCATCCAGCCTCCCAACAGTGTGAGGGACCGTGAATCGGCCCCCTGTTCAAAAAGTTTGAGGACCCCTGGTCTATGTCTTCTTTCTATCTATCTATCTATCTATCTATCTATCTATCTATCTATCTATCTATCTATCTATCTATCTATCTATCTATCATCTACCTACCTACCTACCTATCTATTTATCTATCTATCTATCATCTACCTACCTACATACCTACATACCTACATACTTACCTACCTATCTATCTATATCTACCTACCTACCTACCTATCTATCTTTCTATCATCTATCTACCTACCTACCTATCTATATCTACCTACCTACCTACCTACCTACCTACCTACCTACCTACCTACCTATCTATCTATCTATCTATCTATCTATCTATCTATCTATCTATCTATCATCTATATACCTACCTACCTACCTACCTATCATCTGTCTGTCTGTGTCTTCTGTCTGTCTATTTATCTATCTAACTATCTAACTATCTGTCATTTCTTCATTTTATGCAAGATGCATCAAGCATCACTTGCAAAGAAATATGACTTCCTAGCCAACAAAAACCCTTCCTGTTGAATTCTGACACAGAGACGCTTAAACCCACTGGAATTAGCAAGATAATTAGTCATGTTAGGCTTGACTAAAGCTCTCCCGAACTCCATAGCTCTTCTTTAAGGATCAGTAATTCTGACTCCAATCAATAAATATATATATATATATTTAATTGGCCGCCCAGTTAATTAAGACACCTGATGAATTGGAGAAGTTGTTTTCATTGATCCAAGGGCTTGAGCATTTAAAACACTGAAGCATTGCATGTAGTGGCTCTGTTAACAGCTCTTGATCAGGAGGGAGCAAGATGAGGGACGCCAAGACGGTGGCCATCTTCCTGTGATCAGAAGCTCACCCCATTTTGGAACGTGTTGCTTACGGGACATGCGTAGAGCTTACAGGGTGGAGCTTCAGTCGCACAGACAGGGATGTTGTCTTCACTTTTTTGAACCCCCCCCCCCCCCCCAGACAACCCTGCTCATCATCGTTATCTCATCTGTGCTTTAGGGCATTCCACTTGGACTTCCCACACTCTTCCTTCAGCGCGTTATACGAGGTGACCATCAACAGCCCTGGGATCCTCTACCCAGCCGAGCTGCCTCCCCCTTACGAGGCGGTCGTCGGACAAGCTCCGGCTAACCAGGTTAGAGGGCATTTCTGGGAATGGACCAACTTTGGAAAGGTCTTAGTAAAACCATGGGATCTCTATTCCTTAAAATAGACAACCATTTCAATAGGAGCCAGCCGTGTGCAGCAGCTGCCAAAAAAGCCAACACAGTTCTAGGCTGCATGGATAGAATCAAGATCACGTGAAGGGTTAATACCACTTCATAATGCCTTGGTAAGGCCACACTTGGAATCCAGCATTCAGTTTTGGTCGCCACGATGTAGAAAAGATGTTAAAACTCTAGAAAGAGTGCAGAGAAGAGCAACAAAGAGGATGAGGGGACTGGAGGCTAAAGCATATGAAGAACGGTTGCAGGAACTGGGAATGGCTAGTTTAATGAAAAGAAGGACTAGGGGAGACATGATAGCAGTCTTCCAATATTTGAGGGGCTTCCACAAAGAACAGGGAGTCAAGCTATTCTCCAAGGCACCTGAGGGTAGAACAAGAAGCAACGGGTGGAAACTAATCAAGGAGAGAAGCAACTTAGAAGTGAGGAGAAATTTCCTGACTGTTAGAACAATTAATCAGTGGAACAAATCACCTCCAGAAGTCGTGAATGCTCCAACACTGGAAGTTTTTAAGAGGATGTTGGATAACCATTTGTCTGAAGTAGCGTAGGCTGGAAGTTGGACTAAAAGACCTCCAAAGTCCCTTCCAACTCTTGTTATTCTATTCCTCTGAATGGAGATGGATTTGATTTTCAACCTTCTGAGACGTCTTTAGACTCGATAGTTGAGAACAAGTCTTGCGGTGCACATCCTTTTTCCCTCTCTCAGAGGTTTCCAGAGCCCAAACATGTGGGCAAAACTTCAATTTAGAGAGTATTAAGAAGCAAGAAGGAGCTTCATTCCTGCGCACTTTCGTATTTCTTTAGGTGGATTTGATTTTCAGGCCGCTGCCTCTTCTGTATTCTTTCCAAATTGCACAGTCTGAGTTTTTAACCTGCAAATCTCACAGAGCCTTCTCTGTGGCTGCCCCGACCCTTTGGAACGAACTACCCCCAGAAATCCGGACCTCGCCCACTCTCATGGCCTTCAGAAAAGCTGTCAAGACCTGGATTTTCCGGCAGGCCTGGGGCTGTTGACCTCATTGTTAAGATCCAGCCCCGACTGAAATGAATGTATTTGTGTCGTTTTAACTTGTCTTATTTTCTTTTTATTTTATTTCTTTTCCCTTCTATAAGCCGCCCGGAGTCCTCCAGGATTGGGGGGGGGGGGGGGCTATAAATAAAATTAAACTTACAAACTTACCTCTCCTGGATTCCAAGTTCTGCTTGGGTGCCCTGGTGCATAATTGGATTTATGAAGTTCCTGAATGCAACTCTCTTCCTCGGGGGCAAAACATAAAGAGGCCTATTGAATTGAATTGAATTTATTATATTTCTATGCCGCCCTTTTCCCTGGAGGGGACTCAGGGTGGCTCACAACCCAAGTCAAGGGGTGGGGGGTACAAATAAGGGGAAAAAAGCACGAACAAAACAATACCACAATTTAAAAGCACACAGCAACCATACCATTCGAGGGGGGGACAAAAGCTCATTAGCCCCAGGCCTGTCGGAACAGCCAGGTTTTAAGGGCTTTGCGGAAGGCCTGGAGGGTGGTGAGGGTTCGAATCTCCACGGGGAGCTCGTTGGCAAGTTTTGTTACAATCAGGAAGGAAAAGATCCCCCCGGGGATGGAAATTTCATCGGCCTGCCTCCCTCTTTGTTTTATTGGATTACAATTTTTATATCTCCCCTTTTCCATATTTCAAGCAGAAACATCTTCAGAGCAGGAGGAATTGGCTGCTTAGGAGATTTTTCTAACTCTAAATAAATTAGCTAAAGAGATGTCGCCTTATCTTCTCTTATCCCTTTTTGGGGTTGAGGTTTCTTTCCTATGCTTTCCTCTTTCCTTGCCATTTGACTACTCTTAAAGGTTCCTCTGCTCCAAAATTAGCTCCAGATTCCTTTCCAGATATGTCTGTGGAGAGGCTCAATCATCCAAGTCATGGTTGTCCCACAGGAGCTTCCCCCCCGCCAAAAGGCAACGTTTTTCTTTAAAAACATTTTATTTCTCATCCAAGAAGCTTCTTCCCAATTTTACTGACATTGGAAGAAGAGATATTAGGTTGAAGAAGAAGAAGAAGAAGAAGAAGAAGAAGAAGAAGAAGAAGAAGAAGAAGAAGAAGAAGAAGAAGAAGAAGAAGAAGAAGAAGAAGAAGAAGAAGCTGCTTATTGGATGAGAAGCAAATATTTTCAAAGAGAAAATCAAGGAATTCTAGATATTCTAGATATAAAATTTGGATTTCTAGATATGTTGGGAAATGAAGGAGGGATCATACCAATTTTGGATTGGCTTCCTTCCCAAACTGTGTCTGTATCTTCAATAAACAGCTGCTTTAAACTCTTCATCCATGCACTGAATGACAACCTAGTTGAGTTCTTTTTATTTTTCTCCTAACCTTTTTACAGGTCACCAGTATGGAACAGCAAATCACAGAATCCAACTTGGCAGAGCGAAATGCAGCAGCCGGTTTCAACTGCCAAGGTAGTTTCCACCGCTCTCCATGCGAGTGTTGAGAAAACTTGTGCGGCCCTCTCTGAGTAGAGTTTCTCACCCTCTTGGAAATGGGTTGTTGTTCACAATGGCCCTCTGCCCCGAAGCCCAATTCTGCAGGAGACGAGCAGGCCGAGCTAGGAGTGATGGACTTAAGCGCATCATCATCAGTTTAGAGTTGTTGATTTATTCAGCCTGTGGACGAGAATCAGGTCGACTGAAGTTCAAACCAAAGTTGGCACCAGATAAGGGTCAATGGAATTCGGGGTGGATTGAATTTGGAGAGCTTGTGAGAACGCAATGATTCTAAACTGATGATGCACTTAACGCCACCACCCCCAGCTCCCCCAGTTCTTCTACAAATTCATTGAGAAGATGCATCTCCACAAGGCAATGTAGGGTGCCGAGGAAAAGGTGTTCAGATTACTCATATAGAGGAGAGCCATTAGTTGATGAATGAAATGTATGGCGCCAGTTATTCAGTGGTGGAACCAAGACTATGGAAGGGTTCTTGCCCTGTTTTATTGTTGCCCATTTCACTCAACGTTAGCATCTTGAGATGCTCACCTTGAGTGTTTGGGATTTCACTTTTTCCCCAGCCTTGTCAGATGGCACTTCCCAGATGGCCACCACAGTTGTTCCTCTCCACAATCGTCCCAGAACTCCTCCGAAGACTTTTGTTCTCTGGATGTCCTCTCCTGATCTCTGGTTTCTTTCCAGGTGGTCTTGTAGGAAGAGGGTCAAGAAACAGAAGTTGCTCCAGCCTGAACAACCGCGTGTTGACCCAGACTTGCTTGCCGGATTCTCCAGATGACGAGGTCAGTGGCCACAGCCAGACCACTGTGGACCGGCCTCGTAGCAGGACACGCTCTCATAGCCGGCTCTCGGGCTGTTCCTCAGAGAATGTTGGTGTTTCCGAGAGAGACTCTTTCGGCTTGGCCAGAGAAGACAAAGCCACCCCTTCGTCTAAGCCACTGAAGATGTGCTGTGGGGTCTTCAGCCAGCCAGCTGCCCCACCGACTCCCTGCGCCCACTGCTCAGTGCCTGTAAACAGTTTGCCCCACAGATGCCTCAAGAGGACAGCCCAACAGCGGGCAAGGAAAAATGCCATTTGCAACATTGTCCGATCCACTAGTGACCCGTTGTCCTGTTCAGCTGCTACAGAAGGTAAGGAGTCTTTAGAAATACGGTCCGCTCCTTCCTGGTCATGGTTTCCATCTGTTGCCTCACCATCACTCATCCCAACCCCACCACCACCACTAAGGAGGCACTGTCTCCCATATTCATAGAGCAAGATGATAGTGGAGCTTGTAGGATGTTTCAGATCTTAAACCCCAGGTTGATTGATTTGGGTGTAGAGACTTTTCATTTGTTCTTCTTATACTTCAAGAAGCTCTGGTCAATTCTTGTGATTCCTCTTCCCCAACCCTTTTGTCCAATAACTCTGTAACAGTGAGGGAATCATTGGATTAAGCTCATTCTGGGAGCATCACGGAGAGGCCAAGAATGGTTGACCAGTAATTCAAGTCACCTCTTGGATGTTGGAATGAGGAAGATTAAGATTAGAGCTAGGAGTGGCATTGCAGAACATAGAATGCCACGATCACCCATATCTGTTATGGAATAAGATGTCAAGAGGCACAGAGAATTGTAGAGGAAGGAGAATGTTGCTTCCAAACTTCCCATGGAAGAAGGACTTCCATGTGCTGAGTAAGGGACAAAAAGCATCAAACAGCCCGGAGTCCTCTGGGATAGGGTGGCCTATAAATCGATTTAATAAAAAAATAAATAAATAAATTTAATAAATAAACGTGGACTGCTAATCGGATGAAGCATATTTGAAATATGCAGAGTTCTTTCATGGACAATTGCCAGGTGCCAAAGATCAAGTCCACACATAAAGGTCCGATTAAGTTGATTTACGTTTCTCATGCCTATGGACAGGAATCTTCCCAACTCAGGGTTAGCACCTGTAGGAGTTAGATAAGGGTCAATGGAATTAAAAGGAAGGTTCAACTTAGTTTGCTTGTGGCTACGTAGGAATTCTAAACTGATCCCTCATTTGACTCCACTCCCAGGTTCTGCCAGTCCTCCTCCTACACTTTAAGCCCTGACTTGGGAAAGATCTCCTCACCAGAGGAGACATGGCCTCTTTAGCTGGTGACATCCCCATTTTAGGAGTCGTGAGGTTAAGTCATGCAAGTTGAGCACCATCTCTAGGGTGATTTTGTCACCATAAAACAGGGGTGTCAAACTCAAGGCCCGCAGGCCAGATCCGGCCTGCGGACCACCCTGGAAACTATGAAGGACCGGCCCACCATACCGGTGCCAGGGAAAATGGAGCTCTCAGCCCTCCCAAGCTCCGTTTTCGCTGGCAAAATGCTGCAGGAGGCCACCACAGCCGGAAACGGAGCCTGGGAGGGGTACCCCCAACAAGAGTGATGTGAAGCTGGCCACACCCACCCTAACCACACCCAACTGGCCCCCAAGATCAAACACAATCCTGATGTGGCCCTCAGTGAAATTGAGTCTCAGGCTTCCAAATAGCATCCAAAATTAAATCAGAGTCCAAGGCAAAGGATTCCTCAAGGTTCCAATTTATGAAGAGAGCCATGGTGGCACAGCTGGGAAAACCCGAATATGAAAGCTTCCTGTTTCCCCCCACCCAGTTGAAAGTTCAAGATCTCGCCCCCACACCCACAAGTTCATCCCATGGTCCAATCTTCCACTGCCATGCTGGCAGCTTCCACCCATCCAGTCCCAACCAGGTGCAGAAACAAAGGATGACCTTGGCTTTCTAAGAAGAATGTAGTTATGGCTACATATCACCCAACTCCGTATAATCCCCCCTCCCATTTTCCCACAATAGAAAATAGGCAGTAGAAAGTGCGGCAGGCCTGAAGTCCAAAAGGAAAGATGGCTTGCAGGCATGACGTTGAGTTTGACACCCCTGCCATGAAAGATCCTTTAACCAGCCAGGTGTCCCTTCTCCACTCCCAGTAGCCACCACACTGTGACTTCACTTGGTGTATGTCCAGCTGAGCTACCATTTTAAAGCTCCTTTTCTTCCCCCCCCCCCGTCCCCCCGTCCCCCCTTTTAGTTCCCGTGTCTAGTCCTCATGTGGCTGCCTCTACTTGCCAGGACCCCGGGAACCGACTCGTGCCAACCGGAAAGCCAAGGGACCCCCCAAAAGCCGAACTTTCCCGGAAGCCAAAGGTCATCCTGAGCCTCTGCCAAGAGCGGCCCCATTCCTTGGTGGACCTGCAGACCTACAAGGACACTAAGATTCTGGTGGCCAAATTTTTGGAACATTCGAACTGCAACTTTACCCCGGAGGTGCGTCACGTGGTCAACAGCATCCGCTCGGTCATCAAGTCTGATGAGCGGCATATGGAAGAAGCCATCTTCAGCGCCAACATCATTGACCAGGTGAGGAGCCTCTACGAGGTTCTTGGTGGGATCCGGATGGGTGGAGAAGAGATGGAGCCACGGGCCCCAAATGCCCGTGAGAGAGCCGAGGTGGCGCAGTGGTTAGGGTGCAGCACTGCAGGCCACTTCAGCTGACTGTTATCTGCAGTTCGGCGGTTCAAATCTCACCGGCTCAAGGTTGACTCAGCCTTCCATCCTTCCGAGGTGGGTGAAATGAGGACCCAGACTGTGGGGGCAATATGCTGACTCTGTAAACCGCTTAGAGAGGGCTGGAAGCCCTATGAAGCGGTATATAAGTCTAGCTGCTATTGCTATTGCTATTGCTAATGCAGAGCTGGGCTGCGAATCCCGTCACCACTGCTTTGCCCATGCATGTGTGACTCTTCTGTGCATGCGGGGAGTGGGTGGGCGGAGCCTCCTGCCACCGCCACTACCAGTTCACTCGAACTGGGCCAAACTGGGAACAACCCACCACTGCCTAAATGGCCTTCCTTCCTGCTTTCTCTCCCTCCCTTCCTTTCTGTCTCCTTCCTTCCTCCTTCCTTTCCCCCCTCCTGCTTGCTTCCTCTCTCCTTTCTTCCCTTTCTCCTCTCCTTCCCTTCCTTCTCTCCCTCCCTTCCTTTCTGTCTCCTTCCTTCCTCTTTCCTTCCTTCCTTCCCTTCCTTCCCTTCCTTCCCCCACTTTTGCTTGCTTCCTCCCTCCTTTCTTCCCTTCCTCCTCTCCTTCCCTTCTTTCCTTTTTTGCTTTCTTCCTTCTCTCTCTCCCTCCCTCCCATTCTGTCTCCTTCCTCCCTCTGTCCCCCCCTTCCTCCTTCCCTCTTTCTGTCTCCGCCCTCTTTCTTTCTTTTCTTTTTTTCATTTATATGGCTGTCAAACTCACCATGACTTACAGAAATAAAGCCAATACCCCAATAAACCTCCATCTGCCCTCTGAGGGACAATGATCAACCCAAGGCCTTGGTGGGTTCTCCATCGTCCTTTCTTTCACTTGGCCTCTCTTCCACAGGTCATCACGGGCTCCCAGAAGAATGTGGATACCTCCAGAAAGCGGCTCCAGGAAGACCTCCATCTGCAGAGCTGTGGAGCCCTGAGCTCCCCTGTCGCCTTCTTACGCCGGGCCCCCGTCACAAATGCCTTGGAAAGAGGAAGGCCCCACAGTTTGATTGAAGTGTGCCGAGAGACGATCCTTTGACCACGGGCCTTTGGCTCCACTGGGGGATACAAACTCTGCAGAAGAGATTCTGGGGAACCGGGTAACGGAGGGAGATTCATCCCCTTTTCCATGGCTGTCTTGGAAGAAGCAAGGGGGAAGTCAACAAGGGTCTTCTTCTTGTAGAGTTCCACGCTAGATTTTTATTCCCAGGGCTGAGCACTCAAATCTTCATGACCGCATAATTCAACCAAGACTCTTTTATGGACAAAAAAAAATTTTGCTTCTTATTTAACAATGAAACAAACAGAAAACCCACCGAAGCGTCTCTTTTTCTCCTCCTACTAAGGAATTCAGTTTTTTTTCTAAGCTCTAAAGGGGTTTTGTCTGGGGGGTAAGGGAAACTGGGGAGGGCTGTGGGGTAGAGTGGGGTGGGGGCGAGGGAAGGAAATAAACTTTCTTGCTAAGCCGCAGTGGTCCTTCTGTACAATGTAGGAGTTGCATTTTAATCATTGTACCTCAAAAGTGTTTGCACCAAATCTGAACAGTGTTTTCATAATTAAAAAGGGTATTTCTGGAGACGAAAGGCTTCCAGAACTGATTTTGTCATGGCAATAGATCAGCCTCTTTTTCTCTCTCTGTTGTCATTGTTGAGTTTTGTGAACTGGGAAGAACAACACTGAGAATGCAGCTTCCAATTCCCAATTCCAACCTGGGCGCTAACATCGTATTTTGTTTGGGGTTTATGCAATTCCCATTTTTTCACAACCTAGATTTGGTGGACCTTAGGAAATTCAAGTTGAAAGTTGGACCATAAGAAAAGGCTGAATGCCAAAGAATGGAGGCCTTTGAACTCTGGTGCTGGAGAAGACTCCTGCGAGTCCCTTGGGTTGCAAGGCCATCCAACCAGTCAGTCCTAGAGGAGATCAACCCTGACTGCTCTTTAGAAGGCCAGATCCTGAAGAGGAAACTCAAATCCTTTGGTCACCTAATGGGAAGGAAGGACTCTCTGGAGAAGAGCCTCATGCTGGGAACGATGGAGGGCAATAGAAGAAGAAAGGGACAACAGAGAAGGAGGTGGCTGGACGGAGCCACCAAAGCAGTCAGTGTGAGCTTAAATGGACTCCAGAGGATGGGAGAGGACAGGAAGGCCTGGAGGAACATTGTCCATGGGGTCACGATGGATTGGACATGACTTTGCAGCTCACAACATCTATCTATCTATCTATCTATCTATCTATCTATCTATCTATCTATCTATCTATCTATCTATCTATCTATCTATCTATCTATCATCTATCTATCTCAAGTACTTTGGCCACCTAATGAGAAGGAAGAAGGACTCCCTGGAGAAGAGCCTCATGCTGGGAACGATGGAGGGCAAAAGAAGAAGAAAGGGACGACAGAGAAGGAGGTGGCTGGACGGAGCCACCAAAGCAGTCAGTGTGAGCTTAAATGGACTCCAGAGGATGGTAGAGGACAGGAAGGCCTGGAGGAATGTTGCCCATGGGGTTGTGAGGCGTCGGACAGGACTTCACAACTAACAACAACAACAGCAAGGAAATTTAAGTTCAAACTCCCCACCAATGATTGAAGTTCACGGAGAACTTTGAATTTAGTCACATTCTCCCAATCCAGCCATGATTGGGCAGTTCTTGAGAAGTTTGGAAGAAAAGGGTGTTGGGAAATATCACTGTTAGCTTCCGAAGGAAATGTGGAGCAGGCATCTAACCAATTCCTTTGTTGTTTTGAGAAGGAGCTTTAGATCAGCTCTTTATTCTGCTCACTTGGGGCCCTTTCTTGAGACCTCCCCTCCTACCTCTCCCCAATTGTCTTGAGGAAACCCATGTGAACATCTCCTTCAGTGAAAACACAACTTATATCACCCCATGATGTCTGGCTATGCTGGCTAGAAATCATAGAAGGTGAAATCTAACCCACCTGGTCTCCTCCCCACTCTCTACGGTAGGAGCTTCAAAGGTTTGGAGAGCAAAATAGTCCACCAGACCTCCAGCAAACCACCATGTTTGGAAAGTGCCTTTTGAGCATGAAGCTACAGTGACCTCCAGTGGAGCACCAAGGAAGTTGAGATGCTCACCCACCGGTGCTCCTCAGCAAGGCCAACATCGCAGAGGCCAAACAATGCATTTCTCTACAGCAAGCCTTGCCCTTTGCCAAGACACGGTGTGTGCCCATCAGGGGTGGGTTTCTCGCCCCGTTCCAACCGGTTTGGTTGGAACGGGGCCGGCGGCGTCCTCGTGCACGCGCGCAGTGCACTCATGCGTACTAGCGTCTGTCCGATGCTCCAGCTGCTCCTGGAGGATCGCGCAGGCGCTGTTTGCGTCCTGCACATGCGTGGAAGCGCAGAACTCGTCAAAACAGGGTAAGGAGCACGGGCGGGCGGGCGGGCCCTTCGCCGTTCCCGGAAGTTACTTACTTCCGGGTTCGCCGACCAACCGGTTCGCGGGGACCGCCGCGAACCGGTTGAAACCCGCCCCTGGTGCCCATCTTCCCACGTGTTCTTTCAAAGGGGGCTTAGATGCCAGCAGCCTTGCAAAACAACCAAGCAAAGCTGCCTTGTTTCATTACTCCAGGTTTATTAGTGAGTATAGATTAGTTCTCTCCTAAGGTCCCTTGCATGCAAAACAGCTCTACTTTAGAGTAGAGTAATGGTACGGTTTTTGTTACGGTAGGCAAAGGCTTTCCTTTTTTTTTGGTCACAGTGTCATTTTTTTTTTTTCTTCGACCACAGGAGAGGGGAAAAGAAAATCCAGACGAAAAGAGTTACATCAGTTGACATTTATCTCGTAATGAACACATGGGTACTATTCCTTGGCGTATGGCTGCCACAAATCTTAATACTGCAGATGGCAAAAGATTCTGCATTCGGCCTCACCGTTTACATTCAGACATGTTGGCTCAGGAGAATCGAAGACAGACAGAACGATATTAAACATTTCGATATAAAAAAGTCGCAGTTAAGCATGGCTTTCCTAGAGCGAGCTGAAGTCCAGCGAAAGGGTGATATGGAAGGTGGTGGGACGAGAAAAAGAGGACCCTTATTATTTCCCTGGTTTTCCCGGACTTGCCAAAAAAACCCCTCTAGGAACGGTATTCTCAGCGTTAAAAAGGTTTGGGTTCTCCAAAAAACAGAAATGTATCTCATTGAAATAAATATCCCCCATTCGTATTGCAAAGATTCTTTCGCTTTCTTTTTGTTTTCTTGGCAGGGATATTAAGAATTCCCCCCCACAAAAAAATGTGTTGTTATTGTAGGTTTTTTTTTTCCATATCACTCACATTCACTCTGAAATCTTTCTACTTCACATACAAATCACGTCTCATCAAAAGTCACGTGACAATAAGGATACCAATGACAACAGCAGGGTATTTTTTCTCATTTGATAGCAATGGACATTCTCCCACCGTGAAACCTCCCTCCTGCGCCCCCCACCCTTTGAAACCGCACCCCTTCTCAGTCATTGCAACAACCCCTCCCCGGCGCCCACTGTGTTGGGAAGGTGCAGTCCAGCGGGAGCCTCCCCACGGGGAAAGAGCCGCGTAGTTTCCGTAGGCGCGTTCACGCGTGCCTCGTGGCTGAAGGTGGCAGAGACGGACAGAAGACGATGGACATGCTGGAATCACCTTAAGAGTAAAGCATTCGAAGTACGTAGTAAGTGTTCTCTCTGCAGCCAGAAGGTTCAAACAGCCATGGGACTTGATCAGCTTCGTGGTGGACTTCATCCTGAGTCGTGAAGATGGAGATTGCCGATCACGTGGCTGGGGAGATGATGTCTGTGGGTTATTGGCCATAACAAGAACGTCATCATCTCTTGGCGAGGTTTTTAAAGGAGAGGCGGAGGTAAACTAAGAAACAAATTCAACAGAAAAAAGGCAAAGGAACTGGATCCACCGAGTGTCCAGCATATCCAGTTTTGGGTTCGAACCGTGCCCTTTTCCTACAAAATACAACATTTCTCTGGAAGTTGAAGCTGAGGCAGCAGGAGATGGTTTGCTGGAGGAACAGCCGAGCTCCCCTTTTAGATGTAGAGGGGAGTTTCTTGACCGGTCAGCAGCCGGAACATGGCGGCAGGCATTGTCTTCATGTGAATCTGTTGGGAAGAGAATTGGGGGTGATGAGGAGGGACTGGAGGCTTCATTCTTCATGGTTGCTGTGGACCTTGGATGTGGCGGAGCTAACCATCAACAACCAAGGCAGAGATGGAAAATACGTCTTCCTAAAGCTATGGCCAGCCACAGTATACCTAACACCTAACGGTTATCATCCCCCTTCTGAAGTTCTGATTCCCAGGAGCTCAAGGCAGGCTATGCAGGCCAAAAAAAATGTAGGGGGAACAGCTAGTTTCCCCCTGAGGGACCCAATGCTGACCTTGATGGACAGATATGGATAAAGGTGGAAAGACCATTTCCAAGGTTCTGAAGTATCACCCCTAAGTAGAGGACCCTTCTTAATGGGATCTTGGAGCTGTGGTGGTGCAGTGGTTAAAATGCAGGATTGCAGGCTGACTGCCCAGTGGCAGGAGTTCGATCCTGACCGGCTCAAGGTTGACTCAGCCTTCCATCCTTTCGAGGTGGGTAAAATGAGGACCCAGATTGTTGGGGGCAAGAGGCTGACTCTGTAAACCGCTTAGAGAGGGCTGTAAAGCAGTATATAAGCCTAAGTGCTATTGCTTGTGTCCTTCCTTCCATCCTTCCTTCCATCCTTCCTTCTTCCATCCTTCCTTCCTTCCGTCCTTCCTTCCTTGCTTCCCAGTGGCTAGAATGCAGCATTGCAGGCTGACTCTGCCCACTGCCAGCACTTTGATCCTGACTGGCTCAAGGTTGACTCAGCCTTCCATCCTTTCGAGGTGGGTAAAAGGAGGACCCAGATTGCTGGGGGCAAGAGGCTGACTCTATAAACCACTTAGAGAGGGCTGTAAAGCAGTATATAAGTCTAAGTGCTATTGATAGTGTCCTTCCTTCCTTCTTTCCTTCCTTCCTTCCTTCCTTCCCAGTGGCTAGAATGCAGCATTGCAGGCTGACTCTGCCCACAGTCTGGAGTTCGATCCTGACTGGCTCAAGGTTGACTCAGCCTTCCATCCTTCCGAGGTGGGTAAAAGGAGGACCCTGATTGTTGGGGGCAAAAGGCTGACTCTGTAAACGGCTTACAGAGCATTGTAAAGCATTGTAAAGCAGTATATAAGTCTAAGAGCTATTATTATCTTCCTTGATCTGCTCTGCCATCCTAACTATGGGGCAACTTGTGAAGTTTGGTTTAACCTTTCTGGTCCGGTTGCCTAGCCTGGAATGTACTGATGATAACAAGGGATCAAAAACACTTCTATCCCTATCACTGCCTTAAAAACAATGCTGGGAAGACTCACCTCTCCTACGGAGTTGGACAAGGCTTGGACAATCTTCTCATGAGCCGTAGCGACGACACTTTGACCGTTGATCTCGATAATGCGATGTCCTACCCGGACCCCTCCTCTCTCTGCAATCCCACCTCGCATCAAGCTGCAGATCTGGGTGGAGGAAAGGAGGGATGTTCAATGAAATGGAAAAGGGGCAATTTTGGCCGGAAGGGTTAGAAATAATAGGAAGTTCTTTTTTTTCTTCTTAGCTATCACGCTACAGAAATTAGGCACTTCCCTTAGTTGATGGATTCAGTATTCTGCCATCTATACTCACTTTTACCGCCGTCACCCCCTGCTTTCGGAAGGTGGACCAGGAGAGGACAAAAGCTACTCAACGTTAGAAAACTGAGATGGTCTCAATGAGCAAGGTCAACCCAACGTCGACAGGGAAGGAAGTTGTTGAAGCAGAGTTTATCTTAGGTTTCAACGTTCGCCAGGATGGTGCCTGAAGCCATGAAATGGAGCACTGATAAGGGAGCACTAGTTGGGTTGCCAGCCAACAACCAAGCTCAGAGATCACCAAGGCCTCCCCAAGCTCTGATGGTGCCTCCTTAGCACAGCCCAGAGCTCCTGATTGATCAGGAAATGATCTCCCAGGTTCCAGCCCTCCAGGGCCTCTCTCCTAATTGAACAGAATTTCTAATCTGCCTTCATCTGCTCCGTGCAGTGAAGGAGAACGAGAGCCAGGGGCCTCTCCTAAAGCCCCCTCATCCTCGTGCTTTCAAATGTGTGCTTTCCCCAAAGGAAACCCCACACTTCCTGTGAGTGCCAGCTGTAGAAGAGCGTAGAAATGGTTGCTATGGGAATAGGTCCCTATGCAGACACAAAGTGCATACAAATGGGCTTTAATTCCTGTTCTTGGATGCATCCTGACTTTTGAGAGAAGCAGCTTCTTTTAAAAAGCCTGTTAGGAAGTCGATACGGTGCACCAAATAGGCTTGAAGGTTTGAAGCAGGTTCCTGGAGAACGTGGACCTTCCCGCGGCCTGGCACCCAATTTTACTGACATTGGAAGAAGAGATATTAGGTTCAGGAAGAGGAAGAGGAAGAAGAAGCTTCAAGGTGCTATTAGTCACCCATAAAGCCCTGCATGGTAGTGGATCTGGATACTTGAGAGACCGCCTTCTGCCAATTACCTCCCTGCGACCAATTAGATCTCATAGATTGGGCCTCCTCCGTATTCCATCGGCCAGCCAGTGCCGGCTGGCAACCACAAGGAGGAGGGCCTTCTCAGTAGTAGCCCCGACCCTTTGGAACGAACTCCCCGTGGAGATTCGTACCCTCACCACCGTCCAGGCGTTCCGCACAGCCCTTAAGAACTGGCTAGCCCGTCAGGCCTGGGGATAAGGATAGCCGCCCCTCCCGAATGATGAATGTATGTTGCTTATTACTTTTATTCTATGTGTCTACGTCATTGTTTGTATTCCCCCTCCCTGATTTTATGTGAGCTGCCCTGAGTCCCCTCAGGGAAAAGGGCGGCCTACAAATGTTAATAAACATCTACAAAACAAACATCTACAAAAAACAGAAGAAGAAGAAGAAGAAGAAGAAGAGGAGGAGGAGGAGGAGGAGGAGGAGGAGGAGGAGAGAGAAGAAGAAGAGAGGAGGAGAAGGAGAAGAGAGGAGGAGGAGAGGGAGAAGAAGAAGAGAGGAGAAGGAGGAGGAGAAGAAGAAGAGGAGGAGGAGAAGGAGGAGGAGAAGGAGAAGTGGAGGAGGAGGAGGAGAAGGAAGAGAGGAGGAGGAGGAGGAAGAGAAGAAGAAGAAGAAGAGGAGGAGGAGGAGGAAGAGAAGAAGAAGAAGAAGAGGAGATGGAGAAGAAGGAGGAGGAAGAGAAGAAGAAGGAGAAGGAGGAAGAGGAGGAAGAGAAGAAGAAGAGGAGAAGAGGTAGGAGGAAGAGGAAGAAGAGGAGGAGAAGGAGAAGAAGAAGAAGAGGAGGAGGAAGAGAAGCAGAAGAAGAAGAAGAAGAAGAAGAAGAAGAAGAAGAAGAAGAAGAAGAAGAAGAAGAAGAAGAAGAAGAAGAAGGAGAAGAGGTTAAAGAATGGG
Source organism: Thamnophis elegans (assembly GCF_009769535.1). Taxonomy (NCBI): domain Eukaryota; kingdom Metazoa; phylum Chordata; class Lepidosauria; order Squamata; family Natricidae; genus Thamnophis; species Thamnophis elegans. The sequence goes on along the minus strand of NC_045556.1, from coordinate 1,746,777 downwards.
TGATTTAGGGGGCAAAGAATTCAGATGATCATATACAGATGGACCCATGGAAAACACATGATCAAAAGGCTTGATTTTTACATTATCTTAGGATCTGCAATTTCTTTTTTTTTTTCTTTTTTCTTTCTTTTTTCCTTGCTTACTTTATATTAGTTGGTATTCGTTTTTATCTTCTTTTTAAAACATTTCAATAAAAATCCTATTTATTAAAAAAAAAACCATCTGGCTTTTCCTGTTATTCTAATAATGCAAGAAATTTTAAAAAATGGTTTTGTTTATTTGCGAGCCAAATTTCCTACGGAAAAAACTCCAAGCAGTGTGGTCTTTATAGCAACCCCTCCCCGGGACGGGGGGATTTCTCAGCTCCTGAAGTGCTGTAGAAATCCCGTCCTATTGCAGGACATCAATCTGAGGTTGCCGTGTAGAAGTAACAGCTGCAAAGAGCAAATTGTGGGTTAGATTTCTGCGCCAGGAGCCGATGCCTATTTTCCTTAATTGTGAATATATGTTATAGCCACTAGATGGTACTAAGCGACAATTAAAAAGAGGGCTAGAGGATGATAAAGACCATCTTGAAGCCATCTGGTGATTCTATATGGGTGGCCAAAGCTGCATAAGACTTCTGGCACAAACATCTGGACTGGAAGCATCTCCTTTTAAAGGGGGAGGAGCCAGTAACCTCACCTAAAGAACCAAATGTGAGCCTCAATGGCCCCCCTCTCCCTATACAGTAAAGGTTCCCCTCGCAGACATGTGCTAGTCGTTCCTGACTCTAGGGGGCAGTGCTCATCTCCATTTCAAAGCCGAAGAGCCAGCGCTACTGAAGACATCTCCGTGGTCATGCGGCCGGCATGAATCAACGCTGAAGGCGCACGGAACGCTGTTCCCACCAAGGGTGGTTCCTATTTTTCTACTTGCATTTTTTTACGTGCTTTCGAACTGCTAGGTTGGCAGAAGCTGGGACAAGTACAGGAGCTCACTCCGTTACACGACACTAGGGATTCGAACCGCCCAACTGCCAACCTTTCTGATCGACAAGCTAGGGACTTTCAATTTCCTTCAAATTGTAGCTTTCATTAGATGTTGTGGCCCGGCAGGAGCCATTGTAGCTGCCACCAGACTCTGACAGCGAGGGGCCCTATGAGTCAGCCCTGGAGGATGTGGAGGACCCTGGACAGGGTTCCGACTCCGAGCAGGCCACAGAGAGACTGGTTGGCCACCAGGTGGCGCCTGAGGGGAGGAGACGAGAGAGACTGATCCAGAAACGAAGGGCTACTCGGCGTCAAGAACAACTACGTAATTACAGGAGGTAATTACGCTCAGCTGATGCTCATTAAGATCCTCTCCCGATTATAAAAGAGACTGCTTGGGCCACGCCTTTCTTGCAGAAGACTAACGAGAAACAAACTTGGCAGGCTGGATTGCTGCCAGAGTTTGTTTGCATTGCTGCCAAGGTTTGTAGGACTTGCTGCCAAAGTGCTTATCTCTTTGTTTATTTGGCTTTCAGCCAACGAGAGTCTGGCCTTATTAAAAAAAACATTCTCATTTATGTTTGTCTCGGCTTTCGTTCCTGAACGGAGGAGGGGGGGGGTCAGAACAGTGCCCTTTCGCGGTTCCTTTTCAGGAACCAGCCAGTTACCCTAGATGTGATCAAGAGCTTAAGGAACCTCCCAAGGTACCTATATCAGGAGGCAGGGGGAGGAGAGAAATACATGTGATGACCTAATGCCAACGCCACAACGTAGATGACCTCAACAGAAGACATCAGGACATAACTGTGGCCATTGCATGATGACCCCACTTGGCTATGGAGTCTTTTTGGTGTCGTGATAGTTGGCCATGGGCCATGCTGGACCTTCTTTGAATGCTCCCACATGCTTTATTCTTCCTCTCATGTGGGTGAATGTTACAAATGCAATGACCAAACTTGGAATCTGTTGTTCCTGATCAGGTCAGAACTGTAAATAAAAATGTGGATTTCTTAATTCTGACCTGTTTAGGATCTAGGACTAAAACATCACCTGAACCTGTTGTGACTCAGCAGATGTCTTCTGTGAGTCTTTTCAGGATGCAAGATTAACACTGCAGCTGGGGCTCGTGAGTGGCGTGTTCTGGGGATAAAAGGACGGATGGTGCCACGCCCTAGTTGCAGGAGTCAACGTTCCTTGGTTCGTTCAACATCGTTTGATCATCAGTCGTGGTTTATGTAAGATTCACTTGGATAAGTGCTTTGTATTTCTTTAAACCTGATTCATAGAGACTTTGGAAGAAGTGCTTTGCTTTCGTTTTGTTCAACTTGAGTTGCCGTAAGAGGGATTTTTTTTGTATTCTGTTATCTGGTCAGAGACTGTATTTATGTTATTTTTGGGCTTGAAGCCAGTCTGAGCCAAGAACTGATAAAGAAAAGTCCTTTTAAGTTTGTCTGCCTGCCGTTTGTTAACGAGCCGTGAAGGGGGGACAGAACAGAACCCAACTGTTAATTGACTTACTCTACCCACTGGAAAGAAAGTGGAGAAGGCACCAGCTCTGAATATCATCCAGGTGCTCCCTGCAAGACAGGTGAAGGCACCAACGATTGTGAGGACACCTACTTTCTGTGGCAGACTACCATGGCTTCTCTTCCAGGATTTGTCCACAAGACAAGAATTGGGTTGCCCTCTTCTGTGGAGGAAAAGTTGCTTTCCCGGCCCAACTTTTCATACCCAGGACTGAAAGAATGAAGAGACTCACAATTCCATTCTGAACACTGAAACCCAGCTGGTATTTCAGATCCGGGCGCTTGATGAGGACAGTGGTGACAGGAGGGCAACTGACAATGTTCAACTTCACTTGCGTCTGATTCTTAAGACCCTGCGGAAGATACTCAACGTTAGCAATAAATCTCATCAAGCAAAGCAAGTTAGACCAGGTGGCCATCGAACTCCAGACTGTGGGCAGAGTCAGCCTGCAATGCTGCATTCTAGCCACTGGGGAGAAAGGAAGGAAGGAAGGAAGGAAGGAAGGAAGGAAGGAAAGGACACTAGCAATAGCACTTAGACTTATATACTGCTTTACAGCCCTCTCTAAGCGGTTTACAGAGTCAGCATATCGCCCCCAACAACAATCCGGGTCCTCATTTTACCCACCTCGGAAGGATGGAAGGCTGAGTCAACCTTGAGCCTGGTGGGATTTGAACAGCCGAACTGCCGAACTAGCAGTCAGCTGAAGTAACCTGCAGTGCTGCACTCTAACCACTGTGCCACCTCGGCTCTTATAGGAGGGATTAACGTTGGAAGCCAACTAGAGTCCTTCCATCCTCCCAGATGACACAGATAAGGACAGACGGGGTACCTTAATGATTCCTTGGCAGGTTGCTAAAGGAAGGCCGACTAAACTGGTCCCATTAATGGACATGATCTGGTCTCCGATGCTGAGCTTTCCTGAACGGGCGGCTGGCCCTCCATTCATCATGTTGGCCAGGATGACTGTGGGCAAAATGGAGCCCCAACCAGATTCCACCACCACCACACCAAGGATCTCCCCCTTGTGCTTGGCCAGCTGCAGCTGGAAGGCAAAAGAGCAGAGCGAAGGAATGCTTCTTTTAAAAAAAAAGTTTTAAAAATTTTTTTGTTCTCTTATATATAGTTACAGGTTACACATTCACATCGTAATTATTGTTATTTATCTTTCTCCCTTTTACATATTTGTTTTTCCATATAAAAGGTTAAGATTTACATTCTGGGTGGCTTTGCTTACACCTATTTTGTATTATCACCACTCTATTTTTCTCTTTTCTTTTCACCCTTCTTTACTTCCTTCCTCCTCTCCTTTCCCTTTCCTTCTTCCCTTGCCTCTCCCCTACTCCTCTCTTCCTCTTCCTCCTCCTGCCCTCTCTCCTTCTCTTTCTATCCCTTCCTCTCCTTTCCTCTTCCTTCCTCCTCTCCTTTCCCTTCTTCCCTTGCCTCTCCCCTACTCCTCTCTTCCTCTTCCCCCTCCTACCCTCTCTCCTTCTCTTTCTATCCCTTCCTCTCCTTTCCTCCTCTCCTTTCCCTTCTTCCCTTGCCTCTCCCCTACTCCTCTCTTCCTCTTCCTCCTCCTGCCCTCTCTTCTTCTCTTTCTATCCCTTCCCTCCTTCCTCTCCTTCCCTCTTCCTTCCTCTTCTCCTTTCCCTTCTTCCCTTGCCTCTCCCCTACTTCTCTCTTCCTCTTCCTCCTCCTGCCCTCTCTCCTTCTCTTTCTATCCCTTCCTCTCCTTTCCTCTTCCTTCCTCCTCTCCTTCCCGTTCTTCCCTTGCCTCTCCCCTACTCCTCTCTTCCTCTTCCCCCTTCTACCCTCTCTCCTTCTCTTTCTATCCCTTCCCTCCTTCCTCTCCTTTCCTCTTCCTTTTCTTTTCTGTTGTTGTGGTTATCTCTTTTCAGCTCTCAACTGGTGTATTTTCGGGATGGTGTTCCTGCAAACCCTGTTATGATTTCATGCTTCTCCCTTCCTATTCCCTTTTCTTCATTATCGTGTCCTAACTATTTTTCCCCCTCTATAGCAGAGGGAATGAATGCCTGTGGAACATCTGGGGAAACAGATGTTTCTCCAGAAGGGCCTCCTCTCTGCCGGTGGTCCATAATCTGCAGAGAACTCCTGCAGGATGTTCATTGCAGAGACCGTCTTCTGCCACATATCTCCCTCAGGCCAATAAGATCGCACAGGATGCGACTTCTCCGGGTACCTTCAGCGGGACAATGCCGGCTGGCGACGCCTAGGAGTAGGGCCTTCTCTGTTGCTGCTCCGGCCCTCTGGAATGAGCTGCCCCCAGAGATCCGGGCCCTGCCCACTCTCATGGCCTTCCGCAAAGCCATTAAAACCTGGCTTTTCCGGCAGGCCTGGGGCTGTGGTGGTCCAGCCCCGTCTGATTGGGTGTCTGTTGTGTTCCTTTTTAACTTGTTGTGTTCCATTGTTTTTAATAATTCTTTTTAATTCTTTTTTCATTTCTGTAAGCCGCCCGGAGTCCTCTGGGATTGGGTGGCATAGAAATTCAATAAATGAAATGAATTGCATGCCCAGGCTCAACTGAGGTTGGCTGCTATTGTCTTGAGAAGAAGGAAAATTGGTTGTTGGGGGAAACTAAAGAAGTGACTTCTTTTGGCTGGCCTGGGAAGGAAGCAGGGCTCTTTCCAGAAAAATGTCGCATTAAGGAAGGTGACTTCCACCCTGCCTCGGTTTGGCAAACATTTCCACCCCTCAGTTCATTCTCCTCCTCACTTTGCCTTGTGACTCCTTCAAACCTCATTTTTTTTATTGACTTTCTCCAATAATGCAAATAACGGTCAAAAACAGGCACCAGGGAGCACGCCTGCTCTCTCTCTCTCCCTCGTCCTGCCTCTGAGTAGATTACAATTTATTTACCCTTCCCCCGGTATTGATTTAAAATCCAATTTCCACCTGGCTTGTATATTTTGGCTTCGCTTCCCATTCCTTTGGCTGCGTCTCAACGTCCAAGGATATTGCTTATACGCAGCCCGAGCAGTCAGGGTTATAGCACTGACTTGCCTCGGGTGATATTTATGCAGCTCGGTTCAAGAGCAGGGTTTTCTCCTCTAAAACGACTTTTCAAGTATTAAACACCTTTGGTCCTCCAAGGCCTCTTAAAGCAGGTACTGTAACTGTGATATTTCAACCTTTTGTTGTCCAAAAACAACAGCAGAAAACCTGTCCACCCATCCATCCATTGATCAATTGATCCATCCATCCATGCATCATCTATAACAGTGTTTCGCAACCTTAGCAACTTGAAGATGTCTGGACTTCAACTCCCAGAATTCCCCAGCCAGCGAATATAACCCACATAACCCTGGGGTGAAATCCAGCAGGTTCTGAAAGGTTCTGGAGAACCGGTAGCAGAAATGTTGAGTAGTTCAGAGAACAGGCAAATACCACCTCTGGCTGGCCCCTGAGTGGGCTGGGAATGGGGATTTTGCAGTTTCCTTGCCCACCAAGCCACGCCCACAGAACCAGTAGTAAAAATAATTGAATTTCACCACTGATCTAACCCACAAAAAATGACTCTGAGTGATGCACAACAATGAAACAAAGAGATCCAGAAAAAGTGTTGCTTTTTTTCCTAAAGGATGCTGTGGATTTAATGCCACTCAGATGTGGTAGCCCGGGCCAACATCTCAGTGAACTTAATTTCACTCTACTATCCTGAAGGCTAAAAACCAGATTTGCAAAGGACCTCTTGAAAACTCCAGCGGAGTTCTCAGCCGTCACCTTCTGTGTAAGGAAAGGTTGAAGGAGCTTCCAATGATAAAAACCTCCCCCCCCCACGAACCCCAAAATAGCCCAGTTCAGGAAAAAGCAATCACCTCTTTGCAGTTCTCCGAGTTGGAGAAGTGAATCAAGTCATCGTTATACATTTCCTGGGTGTTGATGATGTCGCTGTATTCCTTCTGGCTGAGATCTTCGGGGTTGATGCCGTTGGCCCGGAGAAATTCCTGATAGACCACGCTGAAAGCTTGTCCGATCGATTGAGCGATCAGCTGGGCCTTCAAGAGAAGGAGAAGAAGGAAAGGGATCGGCAACTTTGGAGAGGGACAACATACTCGTTGGCCAACTGAAGGGACTGAACTCATCCTATTCTTGAAACTGGTGGAATTCCCCCGTGGACAATGCTGTAGAAGTGGGACCTGTTTGGATGAGGACTTGTAGGAAAAAAAAAACATTGAACTATGCAAACTTTGCAGGACTGGCTAATAAGAACAGCGTGGTGGTCCCAATTATTCAGGGTTAGAAAGTAAGACAAGACAAAGAAACTCAACTTGAGCAACTTCCTTAAATAAAGATCACCTTATTTTTTTTTAATCCTTCACCACCAACGCTACTTGGGAGAAAACGGATTTCTCTGTTTTTAAGACGTTGAAGCTTTCTTTCAACCAATATTCTCCAGGAGTCCAAATAAAAGAGGAACCTTTTTCTCCCATATTGCATAATTGGGTTTGGAAATGGGCTGTCTTCAGTTGTGGCGGCAGCCGTAAGATGAGACGCATTTCCAAGCCCATTAGACTCACTCTTGGAGTATCAGATTATCAGAGGCAATTAGTTCTGATGGCTCTTGCAATCACCTGATGGATTAGACAATACAAGACAACCTATCATTCCACAATCCTATGGGAGCTCTTACTCCAGATTCCTACTCTACTCAGCTATTCTTTGAGGTTAGTTGGATTTCAGTCCCCATAACTGCAAAGAGGTTATGAGTTATGAGTTATGAAAGTTTATTTATATGCCGCCCTTTTCCCTGGGGGGACTCAGGGCGGCTTACAACTCAAAGGGGGGGGGGAACAAACATTTGACACGTAAAAACAATACATAATTAAAAGCACAACATTCATACCATTCGGGTGGGTTACAATCTTTAGCCCCAGGCCTGACGGGATAGCCAGAGTTTAAGGGCTGTGCGGAAAGTCTGGAGGGTGGTGAGGGTACGAATCTCCACGGGGAGATCGTTCCAAAGGGTCAGAGCTACCACCGAGAAGGCTCTCCTCCGCATAGTTGCCAGTCAGCATTGACCGGCAGATGGAACTCGGAGGAGGCCTAGTCTATGGGATCTAATCGGTCGCATGGAGGTAATTGGCAGTAGGCGGTCTCTCAAGTACCCAGATCCACTACCATGTAGGGCTTTATGGGTGACAAGTAGCACCTTGAAGCGTATCCGGAGATCGACAGGTAGCCAGTGCAGCTCGCGGAGGATAGGTGTTATGTGGGTGAAGCGAGGTGTACCCACAATCGCTTGCGCGGCCGCATTCTGGACTAGCTGAAGTCGCCGAACAGTCTTCAAGGGCAGCCCCAAGGGCAGGTCTGCCATCCAGGATTGAAATTATAGAATGTGGAGTCCTATCCCTGTGGAGAATATTGGACCAATATCTGGAAGGCTTCTATCCTGGAGAGAATTTATGGGAATTGGGGTTCGGAATATATATATAAAAAAAGCTAGGAGATCAATCAATCTGGAGGCCTGGAATTTATGGAGAGTTGGACCATAAAATTTGATGCTGTAGAACTCCTCCTGCCCTCAGTCCTTTATGCCAAGTTTTAAAATTCCAAGTTCTAGGTCAATGTTTCTACAAGCTGGCTGGGGAATTGAAAAAAAAAACCATTGTGCTAAGTGTACCACTAGAATATTTTGACCTTCATAGAAGTGGGAGAGGAGGACAATTCATGGTTTTCAACAGTTGGGTTCAACTCTGCCTTGGCCAAAGGTTGTGACATGGATATTTCTCAAAGCGAGGTCCTAATTGTTCACAATGGTATCTTGTCTGGAGTTTCTGTGTAGTAAGATAGGGAAAATAGGCAATTCTTGACCACTAGATGTCTCTACAGCAGAGATATTATAAGTGTCTCTGGCGGGACATAACATGGACTTCTAATTTTAAAAAGCACCTGTAAGAAGAACCAGAATTAAATGCTCATTGAAGCTATTTAACATTATTCATCCTTCTGGGTCACTATTCTGGAACCAAACCATAACTTTTAAAATTCAGACTCCAGTGCTGCAACTGTATGGATTGACTGGTTAATATTTTAGCTCTTCTGCAACCCTTCTTCACCACCATAAAGCTGTTCTGACTGAGGCTTCCCAAGAGCACGAAGCAAAATCCTCATCCCAACAAAAAACCCTTTTATTAATTTTCCGTGAATTCTGCTCCTTCACCCCCAGCAAAGCCTTTCCAGGGAGGATTTACAGTCACAGACCTCATCTGGCTTGGAGAGCTGCCAGGACGATATCTGCAAAATTTGGCAAGGAGTCTCTCTGAGAATCACGAACCAATTAAGCGAACTAATTGTCTCCTGCAAACTCCACTCCCCTTTCGCTCCTCTTTTATTCCCTCTGGGAGGGGCCATTCACCGTCCACCTGTGGCCTTACTCCTAAGTCAACCCCTTTTCCTTAGCTCTTCCCTTCGTCTGGCAGCTCTGTGCATGCGCACACTGGGAACAGGCTCCAGCTGTTCTTCTGCCCCACTGATGTCTGACTCTGAAGGCAGCTGATAACTGGCATATGGCCCTGGCCTCCTCTCTGCCTCCGGCTCTGAGGAGCCTTCCCCGGACTCCAGGACTGGCCCATCTTCCTCCCCAACCTCCTTACTGTCCGACTCTACCACCAACTCCACTGGCTGCTGGTGGACCACAACACAACCGGCAGCAAAGAGAAATCTGTGTGAAGGTGTAAAAGAATTACTCCTTTATGGCATCTTGAATTTAGAAGATCAGGTCGGAGGCGCGCAAGAAACATCTCCCTCGGAGAATCGCCAAGGGTCAAGTCAACGCGACCTTCACTCACATCCTCAGATTCGAAAACGTGGCAGATCATCTTGTACTGTTTCTTCCCTTCTTGCACCCCAGGAGTCGTCTCGATGCAGTCCTGCGACGCTGATCGAGGCATTCGACGGCGGGCCATCAGGACCACGATGTTGCCGATGTCCGCAATGTAAGAGATGGTGCGCAGCGCATGGTCCATCATAGTTTCCTAGGAAAAGGGGACAAAGAAAGCAAACAGCAGATCCCTTGTCACTCCAGAAAGGCTGTTTTCGTTCCCAGTTCATACAAATTAGTAATAATATTTTTTTTAAAAAGGGTTCAGAGAGGAAAAAAATACAATACAAATGGTTCGTGACTTATGGCGGTAAAGGAGCCTGGAATCTCCGCCGTAAGTCGGTTGTAAGTCATGGCAGCCAAGGGATTGGGCCCAGTTTATGACATTTTTTTTGAAATGGTCATTAAACAAATCATTGTATTCCTATAGGTTATTTTTGCCCAGAAACCAGCTAAAAAGGCCAGAAATTGGCAAATGTAATAAATCCCAGCTGCATGACTGCAGAACAACTGGCCGTAAGGGTGAACCAGTAGCCAAGTGCTCAGAATGGGGTCATGTGACCCCCAAGGATGTGTGCAGCCATTGGAACTCTGGAACCAGGTCATAAGTAGCTTTTAGATGGTTGCGAAACAAGGACTGCCTTGATGGCAAAGTGGCAATGGCTAAGCACCAATGATTAATAGCCCTAACTCTAATAGGGGCAACTGGGGTGCAGGCCCCATATTTCAAATCATGGGTAGGTCTGCCTGATGTCCCCTTTTTTTCTGCCAATTCAAAAATGAGTAACAGAATGACTGAGTTGGAAGGGGCCTTGGAGGTCTTCCAAGCAGGAGAACCTCTTCCATTTCAGACAAAGGGCTGTCCAGTCTTTTCTTAGAAACTTAGAAACTTCCCATGATGGAGCACCCACAACTTCTGGAGGCAAGTTGTTCCATTGGTTAATTGTTCTTCATTAAATCATTGAAACTATTGGCTATGGTTTTCCCAGTTGCCATGGATGGCTGTGAAAGTTGCACCATAAGGAAGGCCGAGCGCCAAAGAATGGAGGCCTTTGAACTCTGGTGCTGGAGAAGAAGACTCCTGCATTGAGTCCCTTGGACTGCAAGGCCATCCAACCGGTCAGTCCTAGAGGAGACAAACCCTGGCTGCTCTTTAGAAGGCCAGATCCTGGAGAGGAAACTCATTTCATTTCATTTTATTAAGTTTGTATGCCGCCCTATTCCCGAGAGACTCAGGGCGGCTAACAATAAAAAAAGGGAGGGGATACAAAAAATAAAATAAAAAACAACGATTTAAAATTCTACAACAGCCGTAACCTCGAATGGGGCTGGATAGTTCAACAGCCCCAGGCCTGCCGGAACAGCCAGGTCTTAACCGCTTTGCGGAAGGCCGGAAGGGTAGTAAGGGTCCGGATCTCCACGGGGAGATCGTTCCAGAGGTCCGGAGCAGCCACAGAGAAGGCCCTCCCCCGGGGAGTCGCCAGACGACATTGGCCAGGCAGATGGAATTTGGAGGAGGCCTAGTCTGTGGGATCTAATAGGTCTTTGGGAGGTGACTGGCAAGGGGCGGTCTCTCAAGTACCCAGGTCCGATACCATGTACTCAAAGACTTTGGCCACCTAAGGATAAGAAAGGACACTGGATGGAGCATTCCTCCGATGAAGATCCACAAGTTCATCTGGAATGAGGGAGAGCAGCTGTCCTTAAACCAGTCTACCTTTGGACAAATTCACAGCTAAGTTTGGTCAGGGAGTTGGTCTCCTCCATCTTCTTTTTCCTCTGCTTTTCCTGTCCAACCAACAGGCTGGCAGAAGAAAAAGCCTTAGCTCTTCTAGGACCTCTGAACGGGACGCTGGCAGAAACATTGCTGAGATTAAAACTTTGACCCATCGAAAATCATTTCATGGCCCTGTGATCAATGCTGCAGTGATGGGTCTGTTTGCTTACCTGGGTATCTGCATTAAGAACTTTAATCCTCTGGGTGGAGATGAACAAGTCCACCTCTGTCAAAGCATGGGCATCCCCTTCAGAAGTCTAAAAAAAAGACAGAGTAGTAAATTCACTTCAAGAAGGTCCTGGGAAGAGCAGGTTCCTCACAGACTACTTCTGATATGATGGGACGTACAACAGGCACACTGGGTGACTTACTGTGACACAGAACAACTATTTGGAATGGTTTGTTTTCAACAACAACAAAAAAAGACATGCAACGGTACAAATTAACTTTCCAGTTTCGGAGTCCTGCCTTCAGCAAAGACGGGGAACAAGGCAAGAGAGATTCTAAGTTGGAAGTTTTTGCTTCTGTAGTAGTGATCTCCAGCAGGAATGGTTATATTAATTGGATGAGGCTGAAACCCAGGAAACTTTTTAAAGATCAAGAGGTGACTTATATAAAGAGGACATTATTCCACAGAGGTTTAGTATAATCGCCAAACTTAAAAATCACAATCATTTTGGCTGTCTTTCCTCCTTTAGATCACCAATGGGTAGATACGGGATTCGTTGGATCTACTCTGATTTATTTTTGTCATTAAAAACCCAAAGTTAATGTAGGATGAATGTGAAGCACCCGTGGTTCGCCCATGAGGCCAATGTTGAGAAAAGACACGGACACGAGCTTTCTCGGGATGAGGTGACCCAGATTGGGCTCTGGGAGCCCCTTTTATTGAGATAGGACAAAGGCAGGAGGAGCAATCAGCATGTGATTTAAGACAGCCTGTCAAACTACAATTGCTAATCTACTGCTCAGGGAAGTTCTGTCTATATATGGTCAAATCCTGGGCGTCGTTGGGTAAGGCACATCTAGAGTGAACTATCAGGATGTTATGTCTTTTAGGAGTTTGTTTTTTCCTGTGTAGTTCAGCGTGGCTGTGCATGCCCTGTTATGCGCTGGGCTATGGGTGACCGCCACACCTACACAAGGAGTTATATGACAACAGATGCATAAAATTGGAGTTTAGCATTAACGATTAAGCTCCATTCAGTATGGGTTTTTTTCCCCCCAGCAGCCATTTCGCTCAAAAATCCGTCCTGGGTGCTTTTTTTCCTCCTACTCGTCCATCAACCTAATCTTCAGAACTAAGGCAAGTTGACCTTAAGAAAAGAAAAGCTGGCAGACTGAAGAGATACCATTGTGAAATGAAAATAAATCGTGGCTGTTCCTCTGAGCCGTTGGGAGGGAATCAACAGAAAGAAACTTTTGCCGAAGAAAAATATTGTGTTTATTGAAGCATAGCAAAAATTTAAAAAGAAAGGAAGGAAAAAATGCAGAGAGAAGACGTGGGGAGGGATGGAAAGTTCTCCGATGAAACCAACTGGAATCCATCGCTCAAACCAGACAGATATATTTTAGAATATGTTTTGATACAGACACAAACACAAAAGATTCATATTACGGTTTCATGAACTTCCACACAGAGAAGCACAACAGGATGCACAAGGACGATTAAAGGAGGGGGGGGGGATGAAAAAGCCAAAAGCAATCCAAAGAATGTGAAACAGACATTAGAATTCAAGAAAAACAGTTTACACACCGCTTTTTTCTTGATTTTAGCTGCCTTTTGCATCCTCTTGGGGAGAACGAGAAGCATTAAAAATAAATAAATAATACATAAATCAAAGGGAAACAGACAAATGCATAAAAGGAGAGGGGGAGGGGGAGGAGAAGAGAGGCGGGGGGGGAACCATCTTAGGGAGTTAGCAAAATATTTTGGAAATCACTCCTTTTGGGGATCCCAAAAAATTCAAGGGGGAATTTAACAGAAGAGTATCCTGGGGGGGGGGGGCTTGGGGGGGTGGGATCGCAGGCACCATTCTGAGAATGAAGCCAGCATTTCAGAGGGAGGCAAAACTCACTGTTCTTTTGTCTTCTTCTCCAACATTAACTGATCTTCTGATTTCTCTAGAATATCTTTGCTTGCTTCTAATAAACCAGAATTTCAGGGTTTTTTTTAGGAAAGAGGTCTCCAAACTTGGCAACTTACGGACTTCAACTCCCAGAATTCCCCAGCCAGCGCATGCTGGCTGGGGAATTCTGGGAGTTGAAGTCCTCAAGTCTTAAAGTTTGGTGGCTTCAGTTCTAGAACATTAAATATGACAGCCACCTGTGAGATGAGACCAATCCGAGCCACCAAAACCTGGGAGATATTTACAGAGAATATTCTTTCGGGGAATATTCTATTATAATAATTGTTTGAAAAGTTATTGGCCACCCAACTCTAGTGATGCTCAGTGGAAGAGTTCAAGGGTCCTAGGGCAGAACATGGCTGCATGCATTGCAACTAAGAAAGGTGTGATTGCTACCAAAAACAGCGACCACACTGAGTCCAGGAGTCCAGAAAACCTAGTAGAATTTATTTTTGTGGTCCTGTTGTCTTGCATTTCTCCAAACTCATTGAGAATCAGTTACAGTGGGGACGTGGAGAAGGGCAGCATCACAGCCCCACAACCCAAGTGTGTTAGACAGTGCAAAGAGGGGAAGAGATGGCACTCCATATAAACAGCTTGAACTGAATCACGACCATCCATGAGAGTGGTTGGTTACAGGAAGGGAGGTGGACTAAACATTACGAGTTCACCCACAGAGTTAGAATCAGTGCATCAAATTGGACTTAAGAAATATGAGGGCGATATTATGTTCCCTCCATATCCTTACATAGGAAAATCTACAGCTGTCTCATCCAGCCTGCCACTTTCTAGAAAAGTTAGGTTGAAATGAGTTTGAGAAACTTGTCACGTAGATTTACCCAATATTTACATTTTTTCACGCATTTGCAAAGACCACCACATATAATAAAACGAACCTGGATTTTGACCACATTTCAAACACTTATTAGAAATCCCTTTATACATTTTCACTAGTCTACTTGGAGTCAGGTACCAACAATACATCATTTTATAAAAGTTTTCTCTCGAGCTATAACTTAATGTAAACTTTAGCCCATTCGTCCATGCGTTCTCCCGTTGATTTAGCATTATATTATACCCAAGGAATTTTGCCTGTTTTACTATACACTCTTTAACATATTCATCTGTTGACTTCATCTTGAGTTATATGCTTTGAGTTATATGTTATATGCTTTAGAAATCAAGGGCTCATCTCCAGAACTTAAATGAATGTCCCATTCAGATTTAGTTCTGATTTAGAGCTGTATTAGCAAAAGTAATAGCACTTAGATTGTACATATCGCTTTACAGTGCTTTATAGCCCTCTCCGAGTGGTTTACAGAGTTGGCATATCACCCCCAACAATCTGGGTCCTCATTTTGCCCACCTCGGAAGGGTGGAAGGCTGAGTCAACCTTGAGCCTGGTGAGATTCGAAGTGCAGGCAGGCAGGCAGCAGGCAGTAGAAATAGCCCGCAGTACTGCACTCTAACCACTGCGCCACCGTGGCTCATTACAAACCCAGATCCCTGAACCTCGTCTTGATGGTGATGCCAAAGTCCTTGGAAAGCTATTGTCTGCATTGATTGTCTGCAGCAAGGGGATCCCTACTACACTTACCGAAGAGGGAAAGCACAATCATCAAAGGCTGTTGGTCCTTCCCACCCTACCTTGACACGGCTGACGGCCTCCTGGGCTTGCATCATCCGGATGTTTTTGGATGGGTTGCGTTCGGAGAGCAACTGGGTAGAACCCAAGTAATTTGCTGCGAAGATGATGCCATCAATGAGGTCCTCGGGCTCGCAAGGACCTGGAACTAAAAACAGAGAAGAGGCCATTACGTCTGAAGCAGAAGCATCCAAAGAGGAAGAATGAGCTACAAGGGAGTCTTGGTGGCGCAGTGGTTAGAGTGCAGCATTGCAGGCAAACTCACTGCCAGGAGTTCGATCCTGACAGGCTCAAGGTTGACTCAGCCTTCCATCTTTCTGAAGTCAATAAAACAAGGACCCAGATTGTTGGCAGCAAATATGGTGACTCTGTAAGCCGCTTAGAGAGGGCTGGAAAACACTATGAAGTGGTATATAAATCTAGCTGCTATTGCTAATGGCTACAAATCCTATACCCTCTTCTCTTAATAGACATTAATGAATTAATAATAATTAATTCATGGACATTTTGTACCTTTGTTCTGGATAATAAATACCACATCACCTTTTTTTTTGTTTATTAAAATTATCATTGCAAAAAAATAGCACAAATTATCAAGTTTCATCTTACTCAAGTTTTGTTCTTGCTTATTTCCATTAAATCTGTGGCTGTAAGACCCCGAGCCTCAATTAAGAAGAGATCCTTGAGACAGTCATGAAATGGAGAACGTGCAATCTTGGGATGGCTTGGAGCTTGATTTTTATTTTATGTTTTTTTCCACACTGGCAGATCTTGCCATCATCCCTCAATCTAAGACTGTGACAAGGCAAGGAAATTTCTTCCCTTCAACAATGCAACCGTAGACACAGGGAGGCATGCTGCAGGAGCAGCCAAACACTGTCCTCATAAGGAGAAAAATAAAATAAAGCCACAGGGGAAGAGACATGGTAAATGAAGAGACCGATTCCAGCTGGCTGTGCGAATGGGTTCCTGAAAGTACATATTTTCCCCTCTCTTAAACTCACAACAAGCTCAGGGCTTGTTCCTATGCGAGGCACATGCTTTCCCCCAAGGAGAAGTAACAGCGCGGGAAATTCCCCCGTTGCTTAGCTGGTTATTGTTCCTGTTAATTTTAAGCATGTCAAAATTAGAAAAAGAGGAAATATAGTATGTGCTAGATTTTAAAGTAACATGATTGCACTTGTATACTGTTGTGTTTTTAATTCTAGTGTAAAAGTAGGAAGCTGAATATATTGATAGATAGTAGAAATACACGGAAGGAAGAAGTAGAGGGAAAGAAGAAAGAGGGGTAGAGAGGGTGGGAGAGAGGATCGGAGGGAGGGTGAGAAGGAAGGGAGGGAGTGTATTGGGAGAGAGGAGTGATAGAGGGGGAAGGGAAGTAGGAGTAGAGGGAATGTTGGAGGGGAGAAAGGAAAGTTGGAGGGGGGTGAAAGAAAGGGTGTATGGAGGGTTGAAGTGGTATATTGGGCTTGTATTTTGGGGAGCATTGTTGACAAGGATGGCTGTGTTTATTGTTCAATGTTATATGGCCCCGGTTATGCACAGTATATATGTGACTGTATGAAATGAAAATGAAAATGAAACATTTTTAATAAGAAGATTAGAAAAAAAGGAGCAGAATTCACCTCTGTTGGACTTGGGTTTCCTAGTTTTCTAAAAGAACCTTTGCAGGAGAGCATCGCCTGGCACTGACCGCCTGGCAAACAGCAGGACTGGGCAGCTTGAGAGACCAGGGTCAATGGGAAAGCAGTAAGCAGGAGACATTCTCAAGAATCGAGGCTCTGTATCTCGGAGAAAAGGAGAGGCAGGCCAAGCTTTGGCTGATGCTATCCAAGCAGATCAGTTGCTAGGGAGGTTGGTAGGTCTCATCCTGAGCTCGCTTATTTGCTGGTTGGTTGGGTGCATTTATAGATGTCAAACCCTGGAGTGCACCGCAGAGTGAAGGAGTGGTGAGGACGCTCAAAGTCTTGGTTTCCCCCCCCCCCCTCATTTAGGAATATTTCTAGGCCACCTTCGTGCTGAGGAGAAAGCTTGAACGAAGGAACGTTATCTCAGCCTGGGGCTAAAATGAGATCTGAGGAGAGGCTCAACCGAGCCGTTTGGGAGAAATACAGCTCCCACTCCCAAGATGGCACCCCCTAGAAGTCCTTGTTGACCAAAGCAACAAGGATGGAGGCAATCAAAGATCTCTGAAGATCACAAGCTCCCGAGGTAGAGGCAAAGAGAAGCAAGCCTTCTTAAAGGACTTGGAAAACCAAAAACCATTCTTCCCACCCCAACCACTGGAACCGATGAAGCAAAAAGTGGGGAATCTTTGCCAAACTATTTGGGCGAGTCTTGTAAGTCTTTTGGCTCAACGGATTGGGAGACCCACCCTCTTTCTGCACAGCGTGGAAGATCAAAGGGGGGGGGAGTTCTAGAAGACATTTACTGATTCTGGCCAAGCTGTGTCCCAGCATCAGGGGAGACCTTCATCCATCTCTACCACAATGGAAACAGGTGGCTACATCAAGAGCTTCTAAGCCTCCGTGTTGTGAAGTACGAGCATCATCCAAAGAATCCAGGGTATCAGGCTTCCTAAAAATGCCCTAATTGATTCATGAGTATCGAGCCAAGTTTCAATACTAAAACTAGCCATTTATTAGGATCACCATTAGGCAAGGCCGACTTTTCGCAGTCAGATCTAAGCTTTGTTTGAGTTACAGCTGAACCTTACCCCTCTTCCTCCCCTCCCCTCAGTCTGTGTCATAAATCACATTCTCCAATGAGGTGCACCCCTCCCGAGCCTGCTGCAGTCATCTGAGATCCGACTTTAGCCCAAAGTATGCATGGAATGCGCTCCCCACTTCTCTCACTATGGCAACTTTAGGAGTTGACACGGGGCCTTTTCAGCCAATGTTGCAAAAACCCCCCCCCCACATTTCTACCCAGGAATCAGCCTCTCTTACTCTCACTGGGGCCTCCTTCCAATCCAGGCAGCCCTTTCCACAATTACGTCCATTTATCTTCTTGCAGAGAAGGAGGGGGGGTGATGAGAGCGTTTCCTTCAGCCAACTTTAACATGAGAGATAAATCCTCTAGCATTGCAAATGAGGCATGAGTGAAGCGAAGCATGCCACAAGCCCCCAGATTCCCAGCAAAGATCCATCAGAGGGATACATTTAAATTTCATTAGGCCACATGCCTGCGCCGGTTATTAAAGTAATATTTAAGCACCCTGGATGGGGAGGGGATACGGAGCCTTGGTCTCAACCCCCTCACAGTGGGAGAGTTCTGAAAAAGCCCGTTTCTTTGATGTACAGTTGCATTAAGAGCTAGGTTTTAGGACCAAGAAGGGAACTCTTTCGGTTACAGAATCAGGGCTATTGAGAACTTTCTAAATCCCAAGGGAATCTCTTTCGCAGGGGTGGGATTCTTAGAGGCATAAACATTACAATCAGGAGGGTCCTTACCATCCACAAAGCTTGGGAAAGACGGTACCTTCTTGGTCTGTGAGGGGATAAAATTGATAAAAGAGGGATTGATCATTTTGAATCTTAATATCATGCCAGACAATGAAGCTGTTTCTCTCTCTCTCCCTTTCCCTCCCTGCCTCCCTCTCCCTCTTTCTCTCTCTCTCTCTCTCTGTGTCTCTCTCTGTGTATCTCCCTCCCTCTTTCTCTTCCTCCTCCCCCTCCCTCCCCCTCTCCCTCCCTCTCCCCTTCCTTTCTCTCTTAGTCTCTTTGTTTTTCTGTCTTTGTCTCTGTCTCTCCCTCCCTCCCTCTCCCTCTGTGCTCTTCCTCCCCCTGCCCCTCCTCCCTTTCTCTTTCTCTGTTTCTCTGTCTCTGTATCTCTCTCCCTCCTTCCCCTCTCTCCTCCCTCCCTCTCCCCTCCCTCCCTCCCTCTCTCTCTCTTTATTTTTCTGTCTCTGTATCTCTCTCCCTCTCTCTTCCCCTCCCCTCCCCCCTCTCTCTCTTTGTTTCTCTGCCTCTCTATCTATTTGTTATTAACAGATAACATTACACTTCTGTTTTGATCAATTTAGGTCCCACTGCGCCCCCACCCCACCCCCGCGAGTGGTACATCCTACATCTACACACACAAACACAGGTGCAGGTGGACCAACAATATTTTGCAGCTTCAGAACAGCACAAAACAGAGAGGAGGAAAAAGAGAGATCTACTTATATTCCAGGACTTGCCTCCGGCATATTATTGTTGTCGATGGGCCCATTGAGATCACAACGCTGTTGCTTCCTAGGTTGTTCTAAGCCGTTGCATACCTACAAAGGGGAGGGGGAGAGAGAAAGAGAGGGAGAGAGAGAGAAAGAGAGAGAGAGAGGGAGAGAGAGAGAGAGCATGGTGATCAATAATGTAGGAGGAAGGGAATCAATGCTAACATCATTTATCACTGCCTCTCGTCTGTGAGTTTTATTGCTCCTGCTGTGGAAATAAGAACTGATTTATGCATTGACTGGTTGGGCAGCACAAGGAAGATTTAAGTTTCCATCAAGCGCTTGGATAGATGGCCGTTTCCACTAGTTCTGAATTCCATATTTCCCTGTGGATTTGTCGAATGGATGCTGGAGCAGTTCAGAGGGACACAACCCGCACTCTATTTGGGAAGGAGCAAATTAAAGTGTGGGTCAAGGAGAGATACACCAAGGAGTTACTTTTGCCGGGCACGATCCACGGAGGTCTTCCCCACCCGAGTCGTCCAATTGTCTATAAGGCGAGGAGTTGTTTCCTCCATCCATGCCTCTCGTGTGAAGGAGGATTTTCAACCAGAGTTGTGTGAACATATCCAGCAGTGCCCCAGAACAATTGCCATCTCTGATGGACCCCAGCTAATCCTCAATTTACAACCACAATCAGGACAAGAATGTCTGTCCCTGTTGTTAAATGATCCTTGCCTGACTGACAATCCTTCCCCCGCCCGTTGGTCGTTAAAGGAACCCAGCTTCCCCCATTGACACTGCTTGTTGGAAGCATCTCGGAAGGTTGCAAATGGATCACATTTATGATATGGTCGGACAATCACATCATAAATGAGCCGTTGTGCATTTGGATCATGTGAATGCATTGGCCATTAAGTGCCAAACCAGTCATAAGTCACTGTTGTCAGCATTGTTGTAACTTTGGTCACTAAACAATGGCTATAAGAACCGTGGTGGCGCAGTGGTTAGAGTGCAGTACTGCAGGCTATTTCTGCTGCCTGCCGGCTGCCTGCAATTTAGCAGATTGAATCTCAACAGGCTCAAGTTTGACTCAGCCTTCTGTCCTTCCGAGGTGGGTAAAATGAGGACCCATATTGTTGGGGGGCAAGAGGCTGCCTCTGCAAACTGCTTAGAGAGGGCTGTAAAAGCACTGTGAAGTGGTATATGTCTAAGTTCTATTCCTTCCTTCCTTCCTTCCTTCCTTCCTTCCTTCCTTCCTTCCTTCCTTCCTTCCTTCCTTTAGAATGCAGCATTATAGGCTAACTCTGCTCACTGCCAGAAATTCAATCTTGACTGGTTCAAGTTTGACTCAGCCTTCTGTCCTTCCGAGGTGGGTAAAATGAGGACCCATATTGTTGGGGGGCAAGAGGCTGCCTCTGCAAACTGCTTAGAGAGGGCTGTAAAAGCACTGTGAAGCGGGATATAAGTCTAAGTTCTATTCCTTCCTTCCTTCCCAGTGGTTAGAATGCAGTATTGAAGACCAACTCTGCCCACAATATGGAGTTTGATTCTGACCCACTCAAGGATGATTCAGCCTTCCATCCTTCCAAGGTGGGTAAAATTAGAACCCAGATTGTTGGGGGCAAGAGGTGGATTCTGTAAACCACTTAGAGAGGGCTGCAAAAGCACTGTGAAAAGGTATATAAGTCTATGTGCTATTGCTATAAGTCAAGGACTGCCTGTTGAGATAACAAGGGGGCACCAATCCTTGGCAGGCCTTAAGTAGAACCCAATCAACCTCTTGCTCTGTCCAGGGTCCTGAAATCTCCTTCCTCTGAGGATCCCCTCAGCACAAAACTGAAGGAGCAGATCTCCCCAGTGAAAGTCCATTTCTGTAGAACGATCCTGAGAAGGATTTCCAAGCAGCATCCTTCTCACCCGAAGGTAGGGAGGGGGTAAATTTATGCAGAACATCTAGGTCTTAAAAGATTTGCATTAATTGAAAGCCACACGCTTTCCGCCAAGGCAGAGAGGCGGAATCCTGACACACTTTCCTCCAGTTCCTTGATCATGTTTATCCTCGCTTGGGAGTAAAATAAAATAAAAATCTAAGCCCCCCGCTCGGTTGTAAGTGCAACATGTACCAGCATGCACGGGAAAAACTCCCCATGCAACAGAGGTCATATGCAGAAGACGTCTACCGCACTGCCTGGCAACCGCAGATTACTTTGAGAGCAGGGGAGCATTAGATCAAAGAGGCAGGTTGACTGCAGAAGGAGGGAATTATTTACAGGATGGAGTGACAGCAGATATATTGGCCTTGGGGTGCCCAACAGCCGAGTTTCTCCCTTTCTTTACCAGCCATGGCAGGCTGGGTTATAATTCATTTGGTGTGCCTTTATAGACCAAGTTTAGAAACTTGGATTCTATATGAAATCACCATTTTCCCCCCAATTGGAATTTTACAACCTGCAGATCCATGGATCCACACACACACACACCCCTAAATCTGGAGTGTTAACAGATGACTTTGAGATAACGCTGGCATTAACTGGGTTCAACTTAATGTGTTGCATAAGCCCAGCCATTTATGGCTTACTCAATAAATTGTGGTTCAATAAAGAATGGCTTCACCCTATCTGTGATCCAAGCCACCGATGTCCTCAAAACAGATAAGACGGACAGAGAAAGAACAAATACATCATATCAGCTGCTACCAAACTTGGCATAATTGTAATTAATTAATTAATGGATATATAACAAGATGACAAACGTACCCGATTCTCCAATCTACCCATGGGAAACTCAACATGTCACACATTATTGTAAAACCAAGGCTGATTAATAGGTGCAATTTCAAACCGAGTTCTTCTCTCTTTGCTTTTAAAAAATAGGGCAATTTTTTCCCTTGCTCCCCTCCCCTCTGTTTGCTCTGTATACGGAATGTCATCAAGCGATGATTTGCTATTTCCAACAAAATATTATGCATTCAGGCTGTTAACTCTCTTGGGACAGCCCCCCCCCCAATGCTCTATTTGGAAACTGGGCAACACCTTCCATTTTCCGAAGGCTCCTTTCGGTTTCCTTGTTATCCTTTTTCAATTAATTTCTTTGTAGAGCTATTTTAGAGATGGTGAAGCTTCCTTTTTCTGGGGCAAAAACATGTATTTAAAGCATGGTGGTCTACATATCAAAATAATTGCTGGTAATTCCTCCCTAGATAGCACTTTGCACCGTAATGTGAAGAAGGAGGAGGAGGAGGAGGAGATGGAAAAGGAGAAGGAGATGGACGAGGAGGAGGAGGAGGAGGAGGAGACAGAAGGGGAGGAGGAAGAGAAGAAGAAGAAGACAGAAGAGGAAGGAGAAGGAAGGAGGAGGAGAGGAAGAAAGAAGACGAGGGGGAGGGGGAGGAGGAGATAGAAGAGAAGGAGGAGAAGGAGATGGAAGAGGAGGTGGAGGAGAAGGAAGAGAAGGAGAAGAAGACAGAAGAGGAGGAGGAGAAAGGAGGAGGAGGAAGAAAGAAGAGGAGGGGAGGAGGAGACGGAGACAGAAGAGGAGAAGGAGAAGATGGAAGAGGAGGAGGAGGAGGAGATAAAAGAGGAGAAGGAGATGGAAGAAGAGGGGGAGGAGGAGGAAGAGAAGGAGAAGAAGACAGAAGAAGAGGGGGAGGAGAAAGGAGGAGGAGGAAGAAAGAAGGGGAGGGGGGAGGAGAAGGAGACAGAAGAGGAGGAGAAGGAGAAACACCAAGGAGCTGAGAGAAGACTCTTAGAGCTACTCCATCATTTTGCCATCCTTGAAGTTCACCTTAGAAAGAACTTGGACTCAACATTCTGGGGAATAAACTTCCTCGCTGCAGATGAAGTGATGGGAAGTCACCAAAGAAGGCTGCAGGTTTTCCCCAGCACAGACCACCACCTACCTTCCCCCTCCCTCCCCTTAATTCCTTCTTGCAGCCTATCCATTCTCCTGCATCCCAGGAATTCATGATGAGTCCCAATGATGTACAGAGTGGAAATTCCACCTCCGCTGAGCAGCGTCTCAAGCGCAGACAAAAGACATCCAAATGCAATTACAGCCTTAATAATCATTAGGGGAAATTCAGCCTGGCTTCCCATGGATAAATAAAATGAGAATTGGAGGGCGCAGATTTCATCAGGCCCAGCTCAGCTCAGCTCAGATCGCCCGGAATGCGGACATCTTCCTTGGGAGCGGGAGCTGCTCAACTCAATACGACTGCCTTCGAAATAAATGTTCCATAACCGCAATCCTAATAAACTGACTACAGATGTTCCCCAACAGCTGCACATGCAAAAATGGATGGCAAAATTCTGAGCATCCTTTTTTTTTCTAACGGGGAGCGGGGAAGCTGGCTCCATTTTCCTGAATGTTTGAGGACCCAGAAGGACTTCCATTACATGGGTGAACATAGGAGAACAAGCCCAATTGGATCCAGCAGTCCCTCTGCGCTTAAAAGACAAAGCCCACTCTTTTGAAAACAGAAAAGTCCACATTTTAGACATAGATGAAGGCTAGTTTGAAAGAAAAGCCATCGATGTCAAAACTGAACAGCCCTCTCTCAACAGAGGGGAGGGGGGAAGATACAACCTCATCTATCTCCAGTCTGCAATACACTCCTTTCAGCAGTTCCGGGAAGGTGCTCCATCCTTCCCAGCAAGAGGCTCTTCTGCATTGAGTCCTTCCTCCTTCTCATTAGATGGCCAAAGTCTTTGAGTTTCCTCTTCAGGATCTGGCCTTCTAAAGAGCAGTCGGGGTTGATCTCCTCTAGGACTGACCGATTGGATGGCCTTGCAGTCCAAGGGACTCAATGCAGGAGTCTTCTCCAGCACCAGACTTCAAAGGCCTCCATTCTTTGGCGCTCAGTCCAATTTTTTTTAAAAAGACCTTCAAAGGGAACATTTGTAAGTTCCTTAAGGGCAGCCTTCTGATTGATTATAACATTTATATTCCCGGGAGATCTAGAAGATTGACAGCAGTTAAAAGGTAGATTAACAACCCCGCCTCTCTTTTCCAGAAGGACATTTTTTTCTAACACATGAAAAGAAGGTAGAAAGACCCTCGCAGAGGGAGCAGGTTGGTCCTTGACTTAGGACAATAAGTGAGTCCCTAATTATTTCCATTGCTAAACAAGGCCGTTGTTGTATGAGTTTTGCTCTGTTTAAGACCTTTCTTAAGGCCATGGTTTTTAAGCAAATCGCTGCGGTCATTAAGTGAAACTGGCTTTCTCCCCCACTGACTTTGCTTTGCAGAAGCCAACCTGTGAAGGTCACCAACAGTGATCAATGATGCCAGAACAATTTTATTTATTTAGAAAATTGATATTGCTGCCTGCAGGGTGACTCAAGGCGGCTTACAGGACCTAAAAGCATGAGACAGAAGAAATAAAAATAATAAAATAATAAAAAATAAACCTTCCTCCATCCCAATGGGGCTTCCACCACACAATGTGACTTTATAACTATGTGCCACTTGCCAGGGAATTCGTTGGAAATTCGTTGTGATTAATCTACTGTAGCTATTTTGCACACCTAATGTGGCAAATGCTTTTGCATTACTGGTCTTTTGCATTTTTAGTATTTAATAACTTTTAAGGATTGATACCTTCATATAGTTAGGCCATGCAACTGACAGATTGGATCAGTGGTGAAATTCTTTTTTTTTTTTTACTACCAGTTCTGTGAGTGTGGCTTGGTGGGTGTGGCAGGGGAAGGATACTGCAAAATCCCCATTTCCTCCCGATCATCTGGGACTCGGGAGGCAGAGAATAGATGGGGGCGGGGCCAGCCAGTGGTGGTATTTGCCGGTTCAAAATCTCCGCTACCGGTTCTGCAGAACCAGTCGGAACCTGCTGAATTTCACCCTTGGGACTGGATGCCAAATTACGATTTTAATATAGATTTTATCTCTTGCTCATTATTTTATTCTAGAATTTTTAACTGGATAAATTCCTGGGGTGTTTTGATTTGTTCTGGTCTCTGGTCTTTGACTGTAATAAATTTGATTTGATTTGCCTAGGGCCCGGATTTTGATCACAGAATTGCAATGGTCATAAATCACCTTTCTCAGTGCCGTTGCAACTCCGAATGGTCACTAAATGGATGGCTGTAAGGGCTATTTGTCAGCCTCTACTTTGCCTGCTTGCTATTGGCTGCCATAGTAACGGGGAGGGTGGGGGCTCCTGGTATTTTTTTGGGGGGGGAATAAGTGCTGGAGGAAATATTGCAGGGGGAGTTTTGTTCTTACCATATTCTGTGCATGCTGATGGCTCGTGTTTGGGTTTGGTCAAGGCCAACCGTCTCTGCATACCAACTGAATGTGGCCGTTCAAAGATGCGCCCCACATGACACCTTTGGGAGCTGGAGATTGGACATTGGGTTGGGGTAACTGGGGGGGAGGGATTTGGATAAACGTTTGATATGCACAAGTTCACGCTTTTTTGCTTCAGATCTTGCCTCACTTTCACTGTTTTCATTTCATGTCCAGTAAAAGTACCTTTTTCTCTAATAAAATAGCAATAGCAATAGCAGTTCGACTTTTATACCGCTTCATAGGGCTTTCAGCCCTCTCTAAGCGGTTTACAGAGTCAGCATATCGCCCCCAACAACAATCCGGGTCCTCATTTCACCCACCTCGGAAGGATGGAAGGCTGAGTCAACCTTGAGCCGGTGAGATTTGAACAGCCGAACTGCAGAACTGCAGTCAGCGGAAGTGGCCTGCAGAACTGCACTTTAACCACTGTGCCACCTCAGAAGTCTCTCTCTCTCTCTCTCTCTCTCTCTCTCTCTCTCTCTCTCTTTTTAAAAATAATCTTATAATATTTATAATTATATAATTAATTTATAGCTTTTATTAAGGCTGTGAAAGAAACTTCTTATGAATCCCTATATAGCAATAGCAGTTAGACTTATATACCGCTTCATAGGGCTTTCAGACCTCTCTAAGCGGTTTACAGAGTCAGCATATCGCCCCCACAGTCTGGGTCCTCATTTCACCCACCTCGGAAGGATGGAAGGCTGAGTCAACCTTGAGCCGGTGAGATTAGAACCGCTGAACTGCAGATAACAGTCAGCTGAAGTGGCCTGCAGTACTGGCACCCTAACCGCTGTGCCACCTCGGCTCCTTGGCGGTTGTTCTTTCTTGGATTTTGAATGAGGCACACCTGGCACTGCCTGTGTTATGCTACCAGGAGGCCTGAACCCCCTCGGCACAGAAGGAGGACCTCCGACTCACCTGTTCTTGTGGCCAGCTCTGCCTGTCCTCCGGAGTCTTGGACTTGGTTTTGAAGCCTCTCGGGGCATCTCCGAGTTGCTTGGAGGCCGGAGGGATGTTCAAGGATTTGGGCCGCCCCAGATGCCGGTTGGCCGCATGGCCGGACTCTCCCTTGGGACACGTCTCTGCATAGTCATTGGGCACGTTCTCAGTCCCATCGTGTTCCGGGCTCATTTCCGATGCGCTGTTAATGCTGTTCATACTCATGCTCATCTTGATCTCCGCCACAATCTGGTCGATGTCTTCCTCCTGTTCTTCCAGATCCCCCTCTTCGCTCCTGCCACGGTAAGGGGACATCCGGCGGGAGTTGCCGTTGGCTTCCGGGGAGTAGTAACCCCCTTCACTGGGATGGCAATACTGGAGGCTCTCGTCTTGATCCTGGATTTCTAGGCAGGCCACCTCGCTTTCCAAAATCTGGATGCAGCCTTCGTGGTAGCCCACCGCTTCGGCCACGTTATCCTGGTGCTGAATCTTGGTCTCCACCCATTCTCCCTCCTCAATAGCTTCCTGGCACTCGTCCGTCTCTACGTGATGCTCTTCTTGGGGGACATATTCTTCCCCGTTGCAGTCCATCCCTTCCAGGTAGCTGTCATCCTCCGGACAATATCGGATATAGTAGGTGATTCCTTCCTCTTCCTCTGGAAGTCCTTCATCGTAATCCTCCTCTTCCGAAGTGTTGTTGACATAATCTGAACTAGAGTCCCCATCTGCGCTGTTGTCGATATGCTCAGAGTCGACTGGGGGGAAGCCACCTGGACCAACTGAGATCGCGTCCATCACCTTCTCCACATAGTCTTCCCCAGGCAAAGGACTTTTGGCCTTTTCAGCTGCTTGGCCATGGGGAGAAGAAGGGCAGGCTCTTGTCCGGTGATCCAGCATGGTCGCCGTGGTGCTTTGGCATTTCCTGCTTGCCATGGTGGACATCTTAAACGGCAGTCATGTCTTTGCTCTGGCTGCGGAAAGAGTGAAATGGAAATAAGAATTACAATTAAGAATTGCCCAAAACGAAAGCAACAACAGTACCAGGCGGTGCTAAAACAAAGGGTTTCAATTTATCCAGGGTGGTGGGTTGCAATAGTCATAACCAGGTTTCATGACTTACTCCAATACTTGGGTACTTGAGAGACCGCCTGCTGCCAATTACCTCCCAAAGACCCGTCAGATCACACAGGGTTGGCCTCCTCCAGGTTCCATCTACCAGCCAATGTCATCTGGCTACTACCCGGGGGAGGGCCTTCTCTGTGGCAGCTCCGGCCCTTTGGAATGAACTCCCCGCGGAGATCCGGACCCTCACCTCTCTCCAGGCCTTCCGGAAAGCCGTCAAAACCTGGCTGTGCCGGCAGGCCTGGGGTTGATGAGTTCCCCTCCCCTCTCGACCTGTGTGGCTGCGTGACTCTTGGTTATTTTTAATTACTTGTATTGTGTTCTATGTTCCCTTTCCCCCCTTGAATTGTTCGCCGCCCTGAGTCCCTCCCAGAAAAGGGCGGCATACAAATAAAATAAATCTAAATCTAATCTAAATCAATAACAAGAACAGGTGAGATTGTCAAACATTTGTAGGACGATCCATCTTTGCTATAGTGAGACACGTTGTGAAGGAATCCAAGCAGTAATGAGGAGAAAAATTCTACACTTGAATGGCTTAACCTAAAACAAATTATATACGTCTAGGGGCCCCCAAAGCCTTAAGTGAAGTTTCTACTCTCCTCAGAGACCTTATTTAGATGTTTCTAAGAGGTTTCACCCACGCAGTAACTTAAAACAGTAAAGACGCTTCCATACAAAATGGCCAGCCATCTTTGAATGAAGTTCAAATTGAGGATCTCCTACTCAACACACCCAACAGAGAAAAAGAAGTTGGCTGCCGCTGAAAGATTAGTCATGCCCTTCCTTCCCCAGAAAATAGGAAGCACATCAAAATGATGGAGGTTGGAGAGACACCGTTCTACAGTTTGGAGAACATCATAAGGGATCTCTTGAGCAGAGAAAAACGTGACTTTCTGCTGCATCTTGTCTCAGTCACCATATGTCTCCATAAAATTAATACACACCCCCTGTTCATGCATTAGAAAGGAGTGAAGATCAAAAAAAAGGTGACAAAACAATTATGACTACAGGGAATAGCATCATTGTAAGCTTAGGTAAGCTTCACATTCAATTACGGTTTCAAAACTCTCACGGATGGGGACACGGCCCCATTGAGCTTGGTGCAGAATCTTCATATTAAATCAAGCGGTGCCATTTAAGGCAATATTGATTTATCACCATAAATGTGATTAAAAAGGGGGAAATAAGCTGAGATTCTTAACAGCAAATACTAATGAGACTCCTAGTTATTCTCACCGATAATGGCTTGCAAAGCTACTGGACCCTTTAATCTTCTTTAAGTTGACAACTCTTTAAATTTCGCCTTCATTTAGCCCAAGAGGCTTTTAAAAACAAAAACAAAAATCAGCAAGGGGAAGGTGTCACTCTCAATGAGGCCTGGAAACTTGGTAGAA
Organism: Thamnophis elegans; assembly: GCF_009769535.1. Lineage (NCBI taxonomy): Eukaryota > Metazoa > Chordata > Lepidosauria > Squamata > Natricidae > Thamnophis > Thamnophis elegans. The sequence goes on along the minus strand of NC_045556.1, from coordinate 1,717,964 downwards.
GAAACAAAAGCTAAAAAGACAATTAAAGACTTCTTTAATTTCATTTTAAGATATGATTCAGAGGTGTCTACCTATAAATCCATTGCTGGATTACCATTCCATTATTTGGATAATATCACAACTATTCTGATCCTAGAAACAATGTTTGTTTGTTTCTTTAGAAAATGTACATACCCACCCATCTTAAATACATAACTCTGGGTGACAAAAAATCCGTAGAAAATCCATAGAAATAAGGAAAAAACATAACCCATTAAAAATAATTCAATGGAATAAAAAAATGATAATTGAGGCTCTTCATAAAAACAAACATTGATAAATTGGGTTTCCTAAAACCCTGGCCTAACATCTGGGGAAAACAGCAGGAATCAGGACTAATAGCAATAGCAATAGTTAGACTTATATACCGCTTCACAGGGCTTTCAGCCCTCTCTAAGCGGTTTACAGAGTCAGCATATCGCCCCCAACAACAATCCGGGTCCTCATTTCACCCACCTCGGAAGGATGGAAGGCTGAGTCAACCTTGAGCCGTTGATATTTGAACAGCCGAACTGCAGAACTGCAGTCAGCTGAAGTAGCCTGCAGTGCTGCATTTAACCACTGCGCCACCTCGGCTCTCTAAGCCTATCCAGCTTTGCAGGAAGTTGTTTCAGGCACTGTGGGAAGTTAAAAAGACGCAGTAGTGAAACTCCCCACCTTCCATCACCCCCCAAAAATCACACAATCACTGCCTTGGCTTACCTAATGGCCTCAACCTGAACAACCCTGGATCTTGACTAAGGGAAGTCTAACCATGCACGAGGAAACCTCTAGTTCAGGATCAATTGAGTTGGGTTGAGTTGAGTTGGGTTGGGTTAGGCTGGGCTGGGCTGGGCTGGGTTGAATTGAGTTGGGTTGAGTTGAGTTGAGTTGGATTGGGTTGGGCTGGGTTGAATTGAGTTGGGTTGAGTTGTGTTGAGTTGTGTTGTGTTGTGTTGTGTTGGGCTGGGCTGGGTTGAATTGAGTTGAGTTGGGTTGAGTTAAGTTGGGTTGGGTTGGGTTGAATTGAGCTGGGTTGGGTTGGGTTGAGTTGAGAAATAACAATCTCTTATTATTTCTCCTGGCAAGTGCTATTTTCTCAGTGGCTATATATATTATTTGTAATTTTGTTCCATGGTTTTTAATCTTGTTTTTTTAGTAGTGTTAGCAGACCAGGGAATACATATTTGAGATGAGCAGCCATACACATGGGCTAAATGAACAAACAACTAAATATTGCACCATTATAAAAAAATCAGGAGGAAAATGTGATAGTTTTTCTCACATTCCTCCAAGCTCAGCAGCATCATTTTGCACACCAAAGCTCAAGTTGCTTCGCCCAGGGTGAATGCACCAAAATCAGTTTGGCCTTTGTTGGTCCTGTGCCTCTCCAGAGCACTGCTGCGGAGAGAATCACATTGCCAGAAGAAACAGAGTTGAGGGTCTCTTTCTTTAGTGAGGTTTGGAATTATGGTTCCTGAAAAACCAAAAAAAAAGCTTTTCTGCAATGAGAAAGTGGCAGTGAGCCTCCCATTAACTCCCTCCCCCGCCCTCCAAGAATAATTGCACAGCAATTAAAAGCAGCAAGTCCTATCGATTAGTTATACCTGAATCGTGCATCCAAGAGACCAAAGGAAATCAATGCATAACTTGATTTCTTAATTTCTTTGCAGTCCAATTCGAGGCACAGAAACGAGATGGTCTCATAGAACAGACTGCATCGTTAGCATGAAAAAAACTCACCACTCCATAAGTTTCCCAATTTTTTTTTTTGGCAATTAAAATAAATGGTAATGACATGAAAGCATTGGTACAAAAGTTGGCAAAGAGCATGGATCTCTTCCCCCGACCCCCCAAACCATAAGATTTTCAACATTCTTCTGCTTTTTCTGGATGGAGCCTGAGGCCATCCTTGTCTGGTTAACCCTCTACATTATTATCTCTACAAGATATACTTTTCTTCTGAGGGGAGGCCGCCTGTCAGGCCTGCGGCATCTTTTCCTTTGGATCTTTGGCCTCCCAAATTTTCTATTATTCTACTATGCATTTCCTATTGTGGGAAAATGCGGGGGGGGGGGGGTTGTATGGAGTGAACCTGGCTGTTCCGACAGGCCTGGGGTTGCTGATCTATAAATCAGGTCCAACCCCCAGCTAAGCCAAATGTATGTTGTGTTTTTAAAATTGTTTTTGTTTTTCTCCCCTATTTGTAATTTTATTTTATTTCGTATTTGTAAGCCGCCCGGAGTCCTCCGGGATTGGGCGGCATATAAGCTCATTAAATTACGAATTATAATTATGGAGATGCTATGTAGCCATAACAACATTCTTTCTAGAAAGCCAAGGTCGTTCTTTGTCTTTGCACCTCCACACCTGACCAGAACTGGATGGGTGGAAGCTGCCAGCGTGGCAGTGGGAGATCGGACCATGGGATGGATTTGTGTGTGTGTGTGGGGGGGAAAGATCTTGAACTTTCAACTGGGTGGGGAAAACCGGGAAGCTTTCAGATTCGGGTTTTCCCAGATGTGCCAACATGGCTCTCTTAATAAATTGGAACTTTGGGCAATACTTTGCCTTGGACTCTGATTTAATTTTGGATGCTATTTGGAACCCTGACAGTGCTTTTCTCAAAACAATAGAGCTGAAAAAGTCAGCTTCTCAAGGCATAGCCGACAACTGAGCACTTCGCCCTTGCTACGGTGTCTCTTGCGTTGTCACACCATCACCCGGCTAATTTAATTTGATGGCATTTGCATTTATATTATTTCATCACCGCGCTGGAATCGGAGTGGGCTTTCCGTGCTTTGCTCCCAAGCAATGTTTAGGAGATTAGGTTGTACAGAACCAGCGGTCATTACAAGCCAGCAATTATTCCCTCAGTTGTCACTGAAATATAATTGATTCCAACAGCTAGCAACTTCCTCGGTCAGGGGGCAGGCAAGAATGCAAAAATAGGCACCCTGTTTGTAGCTGTTGTGGGGAAATATATGTGCCCTTGATGAATTGGAACCAGCCGAGCAGCCAATCAAAACTGACTGGGTGGGAAGTTCACTGTTGAAGTGGGGGAGATGTCTTTGGAGATCCCCAAATTCAGAGAAAATGTATGCAAGGTATTTTTTAAAAATTAATTAAATTTATATGCTGCCCATCTCACCGATAAAGCAACTCTGGGCAGATAGTAGACCCAGAAAGCATCAATTATTTCTCAGCTAGTCCTACCCATCCATCAACCGCTCTTCTCAAAGAGTTGGGAAAGAAAGAGGCCTTCAGAGATTCTAAGAAGAGGAGGAGGAGGAGGAGGAGGAGGAGGAGGAGGAGGAGGAGGAGGAGGAGGAAGAGGAGGAAGATGAAGAAGAAGAAGAAGAAGAAGAGAAGGAGGAGGAGGAGGAGGAGGAGGAAGAAGAGAGGAAGAGGAAGAGGAAGAAGAAGAGGAGGAGGAGGAAGAAGAGGAGGAAGAGGAAGAAGAAGAAGAAGAGGAGGAGGAGGAAGAAGAAGAAGAAGAAGAAGAGGAAGAGGAAGAAGAAGAAGGAGAAGAGGAAGAGGAAGAAGAAGAAGGAGAAGAAGAAGAAGATGGCAGAGACTTTTTCATGGACGTGGTATGGAATCCTTGCATGACTAAGAGTTTAGAGCGGCCAAAATTCATGGAGTTTGACTGGTCAAAGGGGAGCAATGGAAGGAAGGAAGAGTGGGACATTCCAATGCTCTACCAGAAAGAAGCTTCATGGATCAAATCAAGCCATGCCAAATTCTGGGATGGTCTACTCTAGCAGATGCCGAAGATAATTGTGGTGGAGAAGCCAGGGGTGTCCAACCTGGGCGACTTTAAGACCGGTGGACTTCAACTCCCAGAATTCTGGGTGTTGAATTCCAAAGGTCTCCAAGTTGCTATGGCTGAACCCTCCCGCTTTAAGCTTTGCAATTTTTTGCGATCGTGAAAGCCATCAGAAATTGAAGGAAAGACATCAGAGGTTGAGGTCTCCTTAACAGGAAATTAATTTCAAGGTGGTTTGCCCTTCTCTGATCTCTGAAAAAGCTCTTCATTTTATATTTCTTTATCTACCCCCCACACTCCCCCGACTTGATGACAAAGGTGACCTCGTTATCGGGATTTCATAACAAAAAATGTTCAGACGGACTGGAACCCGTGGATGCAGAGTGCATACCAATGAGGAAGCGATGTGGACGGATTCCCAGATTCCTTGGCCTTATCGGCTGATCGGCTGAGATAACGGCTGCATCAGAAGCCACGCGGAGAGAGAAGGAATTAAAACAGCCCACCGTAGGGGCCAAGAAGGGGCCGTTGCCCCCTTCCTATTCCCCCGCAGGGGAAAACGTGTATCTGCTCCCTTACTGGTCCAAGACAGATCAGTAAGATTTTGGAAAAGATGCAGATCCCTTTGGGGTTTTGGAAATGATCGCTGTGGTTCTGGGACCAAATTGCTGCTCTTCATGCTTCCCTGATTCCAGATCCGTGAAACGCCGACTCCCTTCATCTCCCTGGATCTAGTACCAGCTTCTAGAACCAGGGCAGGAGAAGAGGCAATGGGTGGAAACTAATCAAGGAGAGAAGCAACCTAGAACTAAGGAGAAATTTCCTGACAGTGCGAACAACGAACCAGTGGAACAACTGGCCACCAGAAACTGCAAATTCTCCAACACTGGAAGTTTTAAAGAAAAGATTGGATAACTATTTGTCTGAAGTGGTGTAAGGTTTCCTGCCTGACCAGGGGTTTGGACTAGAAGATCTTCAAGGTCCCTTCAACTATTCTATTTCTATTTCTGTTCTACACTCTACACTGCACTCCACTCCTATTCCTATTCTATTCTTCATTCCTTTATTCTACTCTACTCTATTCTATTCTATTCCTATTCTATTCTTCATTCCTCTATTCTATTCTATTTTATTTTATTCTATTCCTATTCTATTCTTCATTCCTCTATTCTATTCTATTCTATTTCTATTCTATTCTTCATTCCTCTATTCTATTCTATTTTATTCTATTCCTATTCTATTCTTCATTCCTCTATTCTATTCTATTCTATTCCTATTTCTATTCTATTCTTAATTCTTCTATTCTATTCTATTTCTATTCTATTCTTCATTCTTCTATTCTATTCTATTCTATTCTATTCTATTCTATTCTATTCTATTCTATTCTTATTCCTATTCCTATTCTATTCTTCATTCCTTTATTCTGTTATATTCTATTCTATTCCTATTTCTATTCTATTCTTCATTCCTCTATTCTATTCCATTTCTATTTCTATTATTTCTATTTCTATTTCTATTTCTATTCTTCATTCTTCTATTTCTATTCTATTCTATTCTATTCTATTCTACCAACTTTGGCCAGCTAGAAGGATGGAAACTTGGAAGTTGCGTACTGCACAGCTTCGGCAGAGGGGCAAACAGATTGAGCCACCTCTGCCCATCTTCGGAAGCAGCCCTGTGATTTCCCTAGCCAGCTTCCCAACAAGCAAAGTCAAGGGGGCAGACTGGGATTCACTCATCGACCATTGGAGTCACTTATCAGCTGCAATGATTTAATGACCATGGCAGAAAGGGTTGTGAAGTTAGGCACGTCTCACTTAACAACTGCTTTGTTTAGCAACGGAAACACCAGTCCCAATTATGGTCATAAGTCTCAGACTCCCTGTACAGTAAGTTGTGTAGGGGACACACGAACGAGAGAGAGAGAGAGGCGCCAGCTCCTGCTTCTCCGGCATTTTGAGGTGTAAAATGTTTTCAGTCTCATTTTGCCATTTTTAGAGAAAGTCTAGCAAGAGTCTCTGCCAGCTTCCCTTTTAGCTCAGCTCTTTTCTCAGCTGGCTTCTCCCCCAGCAACTGCTGATGTTTCTACTTTGAGGCACATTCCGCGTCCAATCAGCACTGAGGCTGTATTTTTTTTACTGCACCTCTTCCCATCGAGACTATTCAACTCCTAAAATAAAGATTTCACGTGTGCAACTGGAAAACTACGAGACGGACTTGAATAAAAGATTGTCAGGGTTCCAAAAAAAACAACAACACCCCCAACGAAATAAAACTCCGAGACTTGAGTTTCCTCAAAGTCCCACTTTATTAGGGATGTCGTGTTGGCACATCTGGGAAAACCCGAATCTGAAAGCTTCCCGGTTTTTGCACCCAGTTGAAAGTTCAAGATCCCACCCCAAACACCCCCCCAAGTCCATCCCATGGTCCAATCTTCCCCTGCTACAAAGACAGATTCCACCCATCCGGTTCCAGCCAGGTGCAGAGACAAAGATGACCTTGACTTCCTAAGAAGAATGTTATTATGGCTACATATCACCTAGCTCCGTATAATCACCCCTCCCATTTTCCCACCATAGAAAATGAATAGTAGAAAGTGAGGCGGGGCCTGAAGTCCAAAAAGAGCCGAGGTGGCGCAGTGGTTAGGGTGCAGTACTGCAGGCCACATCAGCTGATTGCTATCTGCAGTTCAGCGGTTCAAATCTCACCGGCTCAAGGTTGACTCAGCCTTCCATCCTTCCGAGGTGGGTGAAATGAGGACCCGGATTGTTGTTGGGGGCGATATGCTGACTCTGTAAACTGCTTAGAGAGGGCTGAAAGCCCTATGAAGCGGTATATAAGTCTAACTGCTATTGCTATTGCTAAAAAGAAAAGGTGGCTTGCAGGCATGATGAAGGTGGCATTCCCCCCCCCCACACACACACCAAACTCAGTTACAGTTTTCCTTCTGGTTAAACCAACAAGAGGGCCTCTGTGTATTTCCAACCAGCCATTGTGGAGTCAGCAGTGAAAAACGATAGCCATAGCTAACTGTCCTGTCCTGTCACCATGAAATCGGATCTTTTTTGTAAAAATAAAATAAAGTATTGGTTCTGCAGAGCTTATTATATATGGCATCCCGATTTGCACAGAGGAGTGAAGCTGGTTGATCTCCATTCTTCGTAGCAAACATACCAATTCTCAGTCAAGGCGACAAGCCTGCTTTTCTCACCAGCTGCAAGCTTAGCTTTGATTTTTGCAAGCAGAGAAGGCATAGACTCTGAGTACAGAACTGGTTGTCATTCCTGCAAGCCATCTTTTCTTTCGGAACTTAAGGCCAGCCACCCTTTCTATCGCGGAAAGGAACCAAGAGAGGCATTGAGCCAGTCAACTCCCAAAACCCATGTCCCCAAAATTCCTTCCCACCTCTACGATTATACGATGTAATATATATGACAGCTCTGCGATGACTAGACGTCCTTCCAAAATTATTCACGGAGAAGGATCCTGTGTAAATTGGTAGATCTCCAATTCAATCCAATCTAAAGCAAACACACCTTGAGACAACGAGCAGATTAGCATTAGAAGATAATAAAACCGTCTGGGAAATATCTGCAAAAAGATTACGGTGGAGGGAAGGCGTTAATAATACACAAGGTGTCATTTGAATAAAGGCCTTCTCCAAAATGTTTTTTTTTTCCTTTTAAGACTGGCTGTTATTTTTGAGACAATAAGCAGATTTTTAAAGGTGGTTTGTGGCATATTGCGTTGCCTTTTTTTTTAGAGCTGCTTTATAAATAGATTATGTGCCAGGTGTGCACATTTGCCCGGCACATGAGAAATCAGCTTTAAAAGATTGTACACAGAGTTTCCCAAAAGCTGTATTACCATGCACCCACAGACCTCTGCAATTATGACACCTGGCTAGAAGATAAAACATCCCGTCAATCATTTCAGCAGATAGTCAAGGGAAGCTTTCCCTCCCCCCCACTCCTCAAAATGTCAGCAGCATCTTTTATTATTATTAGCCCTACTCCTTCGGTGCCAAGAGAACTATATTTTCAATTTAATCTCCCTCCCTGTCATGAAGGATATTAAAGCTAAACAGGGGACTTGACTTACAGGCGTTTTTCCCTTTCGGTCTGGAGCTAAAACATCACCATTGGCAGAAATCTCCTTCAGGTGGTTCCCAGACATGAGGATGGATTAGGTAAGCAGAGCAGGAAATCAGAGGTTGCCACCACCTGCCAGTTTTCTATGCCTTCAAGGGGCTTATGGGTCAAGGAACCCACCCTCATGCGGTGGGCTCTCTCCTGAGGACCTTCTTCTGGAGAGAAGCTCCACACGCTGACTTGGAGTGGGCAACCTTTGAAAGACTGGGAACAGCAACATAGCCTCCTGATCTTCTGGAGGACATCAGGAGACCATCTAATGCATGTCTTCAGAAGGAGCTGGCTCTGCTTCCTAGCTTTTTTTGGTAGGATTCAGGGTCAGAAGCTGAACTGGAGAACTTCCAGAGGGAGGCAAACTGCTCTGATTCCCATCTTCACCATCCCCCCCAACGTTTAAGAAATCAGTCAAAAGTAGGTGTCAATTCCACCACCTTGTGACTCTGTTTTGGTGGCATGAGCTGGATATCTCCGTGCTTTCCCCATGCCTGCCCCACAGCACTTTTTCTTCTGCTGAGGGGGTCACTCCTTAGGACTAGTCCAGTGGTTCCCAAACTTGGCAACTTTAAGACTTGTGGACTTCAACTCCCAGAATTCTCCAGCCAAGTCTTAAAGTTACCCAGTTTGGAGACCTCTGATCTAAGTGGAGAGATTGCAGAGGAAGGGATGACAAGAGAGTCAGTTATGCTGGCTGGGGAATTCTGGGAGTTGAAGTTCACAAATCTTAAAGTGGCCAAAGTTTGAAGACCTCGATCTAAGTGAAGAGATTGCAGAGGAAGGGATTACAAGAGAGTCAGTTATGCTGGCTGGAGAATTCTGGGAGTTGAAGTCCACAAGTCTTAAAATTGCCAAGTTTGGGAACCACTGGACTAGGCGGACAAGACAATGGGCTCAGTATTTCTCCTACCAAGCCATTGACTGATGGATTATCGGGCGTACGACCAAGCATCGTCCCGACGTCCCACTTAATTCTTTCTCTTCCTAACAAGCTGAATGCTCGTAGCTACTGATATTAAATCACACAGCAAGATTAAATGAACAAGCGATGTCTAGGAAAAAGAAGAAAGCAGCACCAGAGGAAAAACACATGTTGACTGGCTGTGCAGAAACATAAGAGTTTTAATTAAGAGGCGATCAATGAAGCAACGGGCAACACTCAGCATGGAACCAGAAGAGACGGAAGCTTGTTTGGTGAAAAATGTAACGTTAACGGGACCGAGAAAAATGAATAAGACTTTGCTGGACACCGGAGTTCCTTACACAAAGAATGCACCAAGTTGAATATCCCTCGTATAGGAATAGAGAATATTTTCCTGAAGCACCCACTCCTGGCAGGCCTGGCCAATGTGAGTGGTTGATGGGAATTGGGATTCAGAAATATCCGAAAGCCCATGTTCCCCATCCCTGCTGTTGCTTCTACACTGGGAATGTCTTGCCCGCTGAATATAAATGGTTCACTTGGAGGAGAGAAGAAAGGAGGGAAGGAAGGAGGGAAGGAAGAAGAGAAGGAGAGAAGAAAGGAGGGAAGGAAGGAGGGAATGTAGGAGAGATGGAAGGGGGGAAGGAAGGAGGAAAGGAAGGGGGAAAGGAAGGAGAGAAGGAGAAAAGAAAGGAGGGAAGGAAGGAGGGAAGGAGAGAAGGAGGGAAGGGGAAGGAGGGAGGGAAGGAAGGGGAGTAGGAGAGAAGAAACGAGGGAAGGAAAGAGGGAGGGAGGGAGGGAAGAAGAAGTAATAGCAATAGCAGCAATAGCAGTAGACTTATATACCGCTTCATAGGCCTTTCAGGCCTCTCTAAGTGGTTTACAGAGAGTCAGCATATTGCCCCCAACAATCCGGGTCCTCATTTTACCCACCTCGGAAGGATGGAAGGCTGAGTCAACCCTGAGCCGGTGAGATTTGAACCGCTGACCTGCTGATCTAGCAGTAGCCTGCAGTGCTGTATTTAACCACTGCGCCACCTTGGACCGTTGTAAGATAAGATGGATCTATGGGATGTTAAAAAAGCAATCTTCAAGTATATTGTTAACAGTAGGGAAAAATTGTTATAAATACATATTATTAATAACAGTTATGAGATCATATAATTGTGAATGTATATATGAAATTGATAAAATAAAATAAAAAATTTTTAAAAAATGGTTCACTTGGGCCTTGACGGAGAAAATATCTCAAGACGTGAAGCTCCTCAACTGTCCACCTTGGTCCTTCTTCCAGCGCCAATACATTTGTTATGAAGGTCCAAGGCAGAATGAATTTGACATTAACGGAGTTGGAAGGGACCTCGTAGGCCATCTAGTCCAACCCCCGAAGCTGAGAACTCTTGCAAAAAATCACTGCACACACACACCCCGCCCATTTGGAAATCAAAAGGTGCTTTACTGAAGTGCAAATCTTTAAATTTTCCTTGTCTGAATGCCTCCTATAAGCTTGATTGGCGTCTCTCCTGGAAATTAGGCACCCGAGTAGCAGGAGTAGCATCCGGCAAGAACTGGCGTTTTCCCGGAATGTGTGGGAAGGATAAAAAAACCCTGGAGAAGCTACCAGGGAGGATTGTGCAAAATAGAAGCAATTCTGCGGAGGTTGTTGCGATGATGGATAGGGCTGCGAAGAACGTTCCTTCGAAACGATGAGCGGGACAGATGGTGGAAGCTCAGAGAACGCCAAGAGGGAGGAGGGAAGAGCTCAACATCTCGATATTTCAAAGGAAAAAGGAGACAAAACCGCCTTGGCAGGATTGGATTTCTCTAGGCCGGGGTGGGGGTGTATGACTTGTGGACTTCAACTCCCAGAATTCCTGAGCCAGCGTAGAAATAAAGCCAAGGACCTTGATAACAATGTTTTCCTTATTTATCGGGCTTGCAGGCTGGCCATCTCGCCAACTCTGCTAAGCGGCTGGTGGACGTCGAATTAATGCAGTACAAAATATGGAAAGCAATAAGTAGAATTCAATGAAAATAAAAACTAAGGAAGGAGGGGTGAGAGCAACATGGGCACAGGGAGAGGTGGGCACTCCATTAGCCCCCCCTCCCAATGTGCTGTACCCCCACACAGGAAGTCCTTAGGACCACAATAGAAATCCGATCTACCATCTCCTTTGGCCACTGGTTTCTCTATTTAGTCAATCTATTGTTTTTCTCTTTTTCTTTTTTTGGTTTTCAAACCATCCCCTAGAATCTGCCTTCCTTTAACCGCAATCTGTTTTTTTTTAAAACACATAAACACATCAACAACAACAAACACATGACTTAAAACAACATAGGAACAAGAAGGTCCATCGTATATCATACAGCAGTTCCGTATCGGTTTCTTTACAGTTAGCGTTTTCCCTTTCTATACGTTTCTATCTTGCATTCATAATCTCCTTGTTCGTTATCCATTTTTTATGTATAATTCTATTTTTATTTATACTTAGCTATTTATAACAAAATATTGTTTACCTATGTTGTGCTTTATATTCTTACTGTCATTTATTCTCTTACGTACAATTATAGGTATACATTCGCATAGTTATTCTTTTTCTTTGCCATTCTTATACTTTTGTTATTCCATTTAAAAGGTTATAATATACAATTTGGGTTGCTTTGTTTACCATCCCTAGCGCCTGTTGTAACACCACCTTATTTTCCCTTTCTTTTCTCCCTCCCTCCCTTCTCTACTTCCTTCCTTCCTCCTCTCCTTCCCCTTCTTTCTTCCCTTACCTCTCCCCTACTCCTACCCTCTCTCTTCCCCTTCCTGCCCTCTCTCCTTCTCTTTCTCTCCCTTCCACCCTCCTCTCCTCTTTCTCTCCCTTCCACCCACCTCTCCTTACCTCTTTCTTCTTCCCCTACCTCTCCTCCACAACTCACCTTATTTTCTCTTTCTTTTCTCCCTCCCTTCCTTCTCTACTTCCTTCCTTCCTCCTCTCCTTCCCCTTCTTTTTTCCCTTACCTCTCCCCTACTCCTACCCTCTCTCTTCCCCTTCCTGCCCTCTCTCCTTCTCTTTCTCTCCCTTCCACCCTCCTCTCCTTCTCTTTCTCTCCCTTCCACCCACCTCTCCTAACCTCTTTTTTCTTCCCTTACCTCTCCTCCACTCTTCCTCTTCCTTTCCTACTATCTCTCCTTCTCTTTCTGCAATCTGTTTTATGTGTTCTGCAATGCAACCATTTCCCCACCCCCCTGTCTGGCCTCAACAGAATATTGTTTTAATTTCTCCCAGTATGTTTTTTCCGCTGGCCAAGTTCTTTTTCCTTAATAGTAACATGTTATTGCTTCTCTTTTTAAAGGGCATTTTATTAGGCCTTTGGTTGTTCTTCTGTGCCAACCCAAGGACTGTAGCCGAAGAGCATCTAATAACTGGTTGAACGTAAGATAAAAACCACACGGGCCATGCTGAATTCTTCGGATGAACTGCAGGGAGGATAAGCTGCAGAAAGCAGCATCTGCAGATGAATGCAAGATGACAAATATATGGAACAAATTAGCATGATGTTGAGGCAAAAATGAGGTGGCCTCTTATCTCCAAAAACACATGTGGAACATCTGATCCTCAGTTCACACTCCATCTCACAGCACGGATGAGTCTCAGCTCTCTCATCCCAACAGTTGCTTTCTAGTGGACTACAGGGATCCAAAACACCACCTTTATCTATTTCCTGAATGGATCTAAGGTGTCAGGCACCAAGAATCTGGACCATTCGTTAGACAGAAACTCAGAAGACACCAGGATCTAGACAACTAAATCCAGTGCTAAATTGGCGCCAGAGACGGAGCAACGGAATTCAAACGAGGGCTACACTTAAACCATTCGCAGCGATGTACGGACTCTGGGCTAATGACTTGTTTAACTCCACCCTCCCTCTCTGCCTGTTCTTCTCCTACATCAGGACCCAACAAGGGCCGAGCCGAGGTGGCGCAGTGGTTAGGGTGCAGTACTGCAGGCCACTTCAGCTGACTGTTATCTGCAGTTCAGCGGTTCTAATCTCACCGGCTCAAGGTTGACTCAGCCTTCCATCCTTCCGAGGTGGGTGAAATGAGGACCCAGACTGTTGTTGGGGGCGATATGCTGACTCTGTAAACCGCTTAGAGAGGGCTGAAAGCCCTATGAAGCGGTATATAAGTCTAACTGCTATTGCTATTGCTCTATCTATCTATCTATCTATCTATCTATCTATCTATCTATCATCTATCTATCTATCTATCTATCTATCTATCTATCATCTATCTATCTATCTATCTATCTATCTATCTATCTATCCGAGGTGGCGCAGTGATTAGGGTGCAGTACTGCAGGCCACTTCAGCTGACTGCTATCTGCAGTTTGGCGGTTCAAATCCCACCAGGCTCAAGGTTGACTCAGCCTTCCATCCTTCCGAGGTGGGTGAAATGAGGACCCGGATTGTTGTTGGGGGCAATATGCTGACTCTGTAAACCGCTTAGAGAGGGCTGAAAGCCCTATGAAGCGGTATATAAGTCTAACTGCTATTGCTATTGCTATTCCCTCCAATTAATCTACAGTGGAAAGGAAACTCCAACCAGCTGGAAAATCAATCCAGGACACACGGCCTAATAACAACGGTGAAACTGAGCTATATTAAAGCTACCAAAACTGTTCCTGCATTTGAAAGCCACCTTTCTTCTCCTTTGTCCTAATGAGGAAGGGGCTTCTTAGCCAGGTGTCCTTCTCTGAGATATGCGGAGATCTCTATGCTCAACGTCAACGTTGCTCTTTTGACGGTTGGAAATTGCCAAACTCCACGGGGCAGCTCTGCCAAGGGGAGATTCTCCTGCCTGTGTTTGGTGCACTAAAGTGAGAAGAAGGAATCTGAGGTTCCCAGAAGAAGTCATGGCATTACATATTCATTCAAACGAGCTGGGGGTGCACACAATGGCACGCTTTCATCCGCTGCCTGCTGCTTTCCATGGAAACCATTAAAAAACAGAAAGATAGAAGCCTCTGAAAAAAAGGGGTGGAGGAATAAGAAAGCCTCTCAAAAAAACCTATTGGGAGTTTCCAAGTTCAAGTCCCACTGCTTTTCCTTCTGTAGAGGGAGCTTCTGTTAAGATTTCCAACTAAACCTTTCTGCAATGTTTGATTTTGGGGATACTGAATGAATCACTTTCTCTCCCCACTGCTGAGTCCTTGGAAGTGTTGGGCTCTGATGAATCCATCACTGCCTTCCCCCGTGGGATGGTTAAGGGATATGTGCACCCTCCAGCTCAGACACTGAAAGCTCCTCTTAATGAGGGCAGAAAGAACTTAAAAATCGAGACGCCCTAATCAAAGAACCAGAGATCAAAAGCAATCTGTCTCTGCTGAGCAGGAGAAAATATCTCCAGGAGGTACCCTGGTTTAGTTCCTAGAAATAGGATGGAGCATCAGAGAAAGAGACAAAATGTTGTCATTTTTGCCTCCCACAAATTAAAACACTTTTAACTTCAGAATTAATACAAGCCTGAAATGCTATCTTACACTCTCTGCCTGCTTGACTTGGTTTCCCATGTGTTTGAAAGATAAAGAAAGTTTTTCAGGCACCAAACCAGTAGTAATGCCAGCAGGAACCCACCCGTCAGCAGTTCAGCGGTTCGAATCCCTACCGCCACGTAACAGAGTGAGCTCCTGTTACTTGTCCCAGCTTCTGCCAACTTAGCAGTTCAAAAGCACGTCAAAAATGCAAGGAGAAAAATAGGAACCACCTTTGGTGGGAAGGGAACAGTGTTCGGTGTGCCTTCGGCGTTGAGTCATGCCGGCCACATGACCACGGAGACGTCTTCGGACAGCGCTGGCTCTTCGGCTTTGAAACGGAGATGAGCGCAGCCCCCTAGAGTTGGGAACAACTAGCACATATGTGCGAGGGGAACCTTTACCTTAATTTAAACAGAGGCATCACTTTGAAGAACTTCAACAGAGCCACTCAGGCTGAATGCCTAATCATTTATACAACAAGATAAGTGGGAATGCATTTGCAGATTAGCGCAACGTGTCCAAACTTCCAACTTTAGCTAAAATAACATAACATCGTGTCAGGCTAAAGAACCTGAAATGACTCAGCTTCGGAAAGGTGCAATTTCACACCCTCGGCGGAGGAATGTTTTGGGTGCCTTCTCTTTAGCATCTTCACGGGAACGATTTGTAAGGATAAACAGATCTTTACATAGCCTTGTTTTGGGGGAAAACGGATTGACGGTGAGCTTTGGTTCCTTAATAGTTGAAGCGGAGGATGGGGAAAAGGATTCTGGAGTCCTGCAAGTGGGCAATCCATGGAATTCTAGGGCTGGGGGGGACATTAGAGGTCTTCTAGTCCAACCCCCTGCCCAAGCCAGGAGTCCTTACTCCTTCCTGTACAAATAGTTGTCCAATCTTTTCAGAATATGTTGAATTTAAAGCCTAATACATGTTGGACTTGGCATCAAATTTTGTAGTGTACAAACTACTCTTGTTTCCCACCATCTTAGACCAAGATTTCTCAACTTCAGCAACGTTAAGATATGTGGACTTCAACTCCCAGAATTCTGGGAGCTGAAGTCTGCCCATTTTGAAATAACTGAGATTTTGAAACATTGTTCTAGTCCAGGGGTCAGCAACCTGCGGCTCTGGAGCCACATGTGGCTCTTTCATCCCTCTGCTGCAGCTCCCTGTCATCGGTTGGCTCCACCATGAGTAGGGTTAGGGCTTTTGGTTAGGACAGGTAGAGGAAAATGGATGCCTGCTAGGAGGAGACTCTATGGTGGGGGGGGGGGACCAGACTTCCGGTTGGCAGAGGAAAAAGGATGCCAAGCTAGGAGGAGACTCTATGGTAGGGGAACCAGACTTCCGGTTGGCAGAGGAAAAAGGATGCTAAGCTAGGAGGAGACTCTATGGTGAGGGAACCAGACTTCCGGTTGGCAGAGGAAAAAGGATGCCAAGCTAGGAGAAGACTCTATGGTGGGAGAACCAGACTTCTGGTCAGCTCCAGAATTAACAGGGGGCTTCCGGTTAGGACCTTGATGGCTCTTTGAGTGTTTACGGCTGCCGACCCATTCGTCTTGACCTGGTTCCATTTCCATCCTTCTTACTAGCGGTGGGAGCAGAGTAACCACTTGGATTTCCCCCATAGAAGCCTGAAAGATCAATTGAGGCCAGGCATTGAGTTCAACCATCCAACAAGCCTTCAACAACGTTCCAAATCATTAGAGAAATTTCTAATTGGTTGAGAGGGGGGAAATGTCCATGCGGTTACAGCAAATCAGTTCCGGTACAACTCCGGTAAAGATGCTGACTTTCTTGAACTGTTCGGCCCATGGCAAGAAGCATCAGCAAAAACCAAAAAGGGTGGGGGGGAATAAACAAACATAAAGAAATGAAATAAATCAAACGTTAGGGCGGTTTATTGAAGGACGCTCTCGCCTGCGTTGAGGTTCCTCAAAGCTCACTTCGTTTCTCCCCCAACCGCACTCGAAGATTTTCCTAAAGTGCAATCAATACTCAGCATTAGCCGGCTGAAGAGCAGCTGCCAATTCTAAATAGGATCAAAAGCCATCACCTTGCTAGACTTCCATCAGGTTCATTAGATCATATCAGACGAGACTTAAATAAGCAAGGGAAGGTTTAAGAGTCCGATCCCGTCCATTCACATTAAGAGCAGAAGTCCTTAATAGGAATGATAGCAAGTGTTTCAATACAAAGATGAGGGGGGGTCACCTTATCTTCCAAAGCACCTGAAGGCAGGACAAGGAACCATGGATGGAGACTAACCGAGGAGAGAAGCAACTTAGAAGTAAGAAGAAATTTCCTAACGGTGAGAGCAATCAACCAGTGAAATAGAAGTTGCCTTCAGAAGACATGGATGCTCCATCACTGGAGGCCTTCAAAAAGAGACTGGGCAACCATTGGTCTGAAATAGAAGAGGGTCTCCTGCTCAATCAGAAGGTTGGACCAGAAGACCTCCAGCGTCCCTTCCAACTCTATGTTCTACCTCAAGCAAGAGCCAGGTGAGGAGATGTTAGGAAGAACCAAGAGAAGGCATCCATCATTTGGGGAAAGGTGGACTTTGCGAGCAAGATCAAGATTGGGGAAGAAAAGTCTGGTCTCCTATGTGCAAATTCTTATGGCACTTGGCATGGCTAGTTGTGTGCCAGCTATTGGTCTCTCTGTAAAACAAGAATGCCTGTGGACTGGCGTTGACCAGATCTTTAAGATGTTTGGCAGCTTATTGCTTTGAGGCAAACGTTATCTGCAGTAAATACATTGTGGATTTCCTTCATTTCTCCTTTCCTTCCTCCCTTCCTTCTTTCTTTCCTTGATTCTTTCCTTCCCACTCTCTTCCCTTGCATGTTTTCCTTCCTTCCTTCATTTCTCCTTTCCTCCCTCCCTCCCTTCCTTCCATCATTTAGTGCTTGCTAGTTACTCTAGTTCCTTTGCTGCCAAGAATTCCAGGTGTGTCGAAATTAAACAGGTTGTAGAATATCATCATCAGGCTTGGTTTCATGATAGCAATAGCAATAGCAGTTAGACTTATATCCCGCTTCATAGGGCTTTCAGCCCTCTCTAAGCGGTTTACAGAGTCAGCATATTGCCCCCAACAATCCGGGTCCTCATTTTACCCACCTCGGAAGGATGGAAGGCTGAGTCAACCCTGAGCCGGTGAGATTTGAACAGCCGAACTGCAGAACTTCAGTTAGCTGAAGTAGCCTGCAGTGCTGCATTTAACCACTGCGCCACCTCGGAACCACAATTCTGGGCTTACCTCTGGCTGGTGAAATTAAAGATGCTAGTCAAATGAAACACAGACCCCCCACACACTTCACAAGGAATCCCTTTTTTCTTTCCCAGAATTTCCCCCTCCTACAAGGCCTGGCAGAAACCCCTGAAGCCACACCAGAGGTGGGTTCCTACCAGTTCGGACTGGTTCGGCTGAGTAGGTAGTAACTTCGCCTGCAACGCCCACGACCTGGTTCTATTGGCGGCGGTGGCACCATCTTGATTTTCGGCTCTGCCCTTGCGCAGAACAATCTTCATTGCAGAAATTTATTTGTTGCCCCTTTTCTAACGTTGTGTGCATGCTCGCAACTTTTTAGGTGCAAATGCTCATGCGCGAAGAGCAAAATGTTTTGCACGCCAAACAGGCAGTAATGCTGGCAGCAGCCCACCCTTGAGAGACACCCCTAAACTGGGGGGGGGTCCTCCCAGCCACCTATCAACCCTCCCTCCCCTTCTGGGTTTAACTTCCTGCAAACATCCCTTCCCCTCCCTCCTTCCCTCCACTCATCTTGCAGTACAAGGACCTGCAAATACAGCAGGAGGTCTTTGCTGCATCCCCCAAAGTGGGAGCATCACAAACCTGGGCTGCCCACTTTTGAGACGATGGCGTGAAGCAGAGGCTGGTCTCTTTGGGGTGCATTGTCAGAGAACCAAAGGGGAAGACCAGGCGGGAGCCCACTTCCAGCAGAGACGCAGCAAAGGGAGGGTTAAACGTCCGTTTCAGCAGCCACCCCGGGCGTGCTGCCTTGTTCTGTCTCGCAGAAGTATCTGGAAGCTAAATCCGGAGAGCTGGAGATGCTTTCTGAATGAATAAGCGGCTCTCCGATCTGCCAAGAGCTTGTCCGGCCAACGGTGGAAGGGCTGCATTGGCAGACGGCAAAGCGTTTTCCAGCAAAGATGGCCTGAGAGGGGTCGGGAGGAGAAAATTCCAAGTTTCTGAGAGAGAGAGAGAGAGAGAGAGAGAGGGAGGGAGGGAGGGAGGGAGGGAGGGAGGGAGAGGGAGGGGAGGGAGGGAGGGAGGGAGAGAGAGAGAGAGAGAGAGAGCCAATGCTGTAGCCTCCCCCCACCACCTGAAGCTAATCTAGACAGATGTTATTTCTCTTCTTCTTCTTCTTCTTCTTCTTCTTCTTCTTCTTCTTCTTCTTCTTCTTCTCCTTCTCCTTCTCCTCCTCCTCCTCCTCCTCCTCCTCCTACTTCTACTACTACTCCTTCTCCTTTTCCTCTATGCTTTCTTCTATTGGTTTTTTTTTAATCTGATATTTGGAAGGGGCAGAAGATGCCAGAAAGGCTTCAAAACCAGCTTTAAAAAAAAAAAAAATAGAATATGCATCTCAGTACTGCAGAGTTACCCAAACACTTCCCTGGCTTTGGAGAAGCAGAATGAGAAGGTATTCCTATTGCAGAGAATCTAATTTGGAATAGGGTGATCGATAAGCATAATGAAGCAAAGAAATAGCTTAATGCATCACTAAACACTCTGCATGCTGATAAAACTAACAACGTATTCATTCGTTATCATTTTCAGGCCTGTGATTTGTTTCACACGGATAGGAGTCCCCCCCAATTCTCTCAAGATCGCCCCCAAATCTCTACTTTTATTACAAAGCAGAGGAGCCAGGAAACCTGGTTCCAGGAACCCAGATCCAGAAGAGATGAAGACCAGCTAAAGCCAAGGTGGCGCAGTGGTTAAATGCAGCACTGCAGGCTACTGCTAGATCAGCAGGTCAGCGGTTCAAATCTCACCGGCTCAGGGTTGACTCAGCCTTCCATCCTTCCGAGGTGGGTAAAATGAGGACCTGGATTGTTGGGGGCAATATGCTGACTCTCTGTAAACCGCTTAGAGAGGGCCGAAAGCCCTATGAAGCGGTATATAAGTCTATTGCTATGGTCAGCTTTGTATCCAAAGCCAGCAAATAGTATTGAATGGAAGCAGATGAGTGCAAAATAACCACCCCATCCATATGATCCATGGTGACCCAGGTCGTCACTTCAGTGTAAACTCCAGAAGTTTCAACTGTGTGACCCAAACAACCTGAAATCCACTCCTCCCTCAAACTAGTTTGCCATCTACAACCGTGTAAGTGCCAATCGGCAGAATTCAATCTGTATTACTCACAGGGCTGATTCCAGGAAGGAGAACAGAGCAAGTGCTGTTGTTTCCTTTTGTAGACCAGTGTTTCCAAGCTTTGTCAACTTGAAGATGTGTGAACGTCAGCTCCCAGAATTCTCGAGGCAGCATGGCTCCTTCCCTACCTATCCATTTCTAAATATTCGCATGTACAACCTTGTGCTCACAATCCCACAACTTGGCAACCAGCTCTCATGTTGCAGCCTCTTTGAGTCATACAATTGCAAGCTGGCTCCCTGATTCGCAACCTTTTCTGCCAGTTCTGGCAACAAGACGCCCATTGGGGGGTGCTGGATTTGGTTCACGATCACCGCCATAAAAATTGTTGTTAGAGTGGATGGAGGGAGGAGTAGAAGGAAAGATAGGAAGGAGAGGAGAAAGGAGAGGAATAGGAGAAAGGGAAAGGCAGAGGAAGAATGGGAGGGAATGTAAGAGTAGGAAAGAGGGGAGGAATGGGAAGAAGAGGGGAAGGGTAAAGGGGAGGAAGGGGAAGGAGAGAAGGGAAAGGAGAGGAGGAAGGAAGGAGAGAAGAAAGAGAAGAATGGGGGTAGGAAGGAGGGAGGGAAGGAGGGAGGGAAGGACGGAGGGAAGGAAGGAGAGAAGGAGAGAAGAAAGGAGGGAAGGAAGGAGGGAATGTAGGAGAGAAGGAAGGGGGAAGAAAGGAGGAAAGGAAGGGGGAAAGGAAGGAAGGAGGGAAGGAAGGAGGGAACGTAGGAGAGAAGGAAGGGGGGAAGGAAGGAGGAAAGGAAGGGGGAAAGGAAGGAGAGAAGGAGAGAAGAAAGAGGGAAGGAAGGAAGGAGGGAAGGAAGGAAGGAGGGAAGGAGAGAAGGAGAGAAGAAAGGAGGGAGGGAAGGGGGAAGGAGGGAGGGAAGGAAGGAGGGAAGGAAGGAGAGTAGGAGAGAAGAAACGAGGGAAGGAAAGAGGGAGGGAGGGAAGAAGAAGTAGGACCGTTGTAAGATAAGATGGATCTATGGGATAGTAAGAAAGCAATTTTCAAGTATATTGTCAACTGTAGGGGAAAAAATAGTTATAAATACATATTATTAATAACAGTTATGAGATCATATAATTGTGAATGTATATATGAAATTGATAAAATAAAAAATTGGGAAAAAAATTGTTGTAAAACCAGGTCCAACTTTGACCTATGACGGAAATTAGGCTCATGGAAATGTAGCCGTTAAGCCGAGGACTGCTTCCATAGAACAAGAGAAAGGGAGCTGCACACAGACACAGACACACCCCGCCTCCTGCAGCCCTCTTCCACCAGCCCTGAATGCATCATCTATTATATTATTAGAGCCTGTTAAGATTTACAAGGAGCTGTTGCTCCAAAGCCCTTTGCGGGTGGGTGGGGGGGAACGGAGGGGTGGGCGGGCGGGGAAGGCGCTCCAATTTGTCATGCAAACGAGACTCCCTTGCCTGCAGATTGAAGTTCTTCATCATTTATTTTGGAAGGGGAGTTGTCAAGTCACCGCCACAAAGGAGATTTATCCCGCGCTGCTCTTGGGCAAAGCTTTCCCTCATCCTAAGATATATAACATCTCGGGGTCAGGAAATATCCCGCACAGACACGCATCCCAGCTGACCCCAAAGGCCATGAAACTGACAGAGGCTGTATATCTGCCTTGGAGCGATTCATCTACTTAACAGCGGCGGAGGGAAATCACGGGACTTCCGGTAGATCTAGGCCAGAGAAACAGTGTGGTGGAATATAGTCTGGATTCCCCGAAGAGAGGGAGGGGCTGCATCCCAGAGGGTACAAGAGACAGCAAAGGATCCCAGAGGGTGGGATTTCTTGGAGACGTTTCATGACCCAGCTAGGTCACCTCAACAGTACTAGAAAGGTGTGGAGGTGTGCAGAGTGGAGAAGAAGAAGAAGAAGAAGAAGAAGAAGAAGAAGAAGAAGAAGAAGAAGAAGAAGAAGAAGAAGAAGAAGAAGAAGGGGAGATGACCGCAGTCAGAAGAAGGGGAGATGACTGCGGAGGAGAGCCTTTTCAGTAGTAGCTCCGACCCTTTGGAACGATCTCCCCGTGGAGATTCGTACCCTCACCACCCTCCAGACCTTCCGCACAGCCCTCAAGATCTGGCTATCCCATCAGGCCTGGGATTAAAGATTATAATCCGTCCCCGCCCGAATGATGAATGTTGCTCTATTTTTTTAATTATGTATTGTTCTATACGTCATTGTATGTATCCCCTCCCACATAAGTTGTAAGCCGCCCTGAGTCCCCTCAGGGAAAAGGGCGGCCTATAAATAAATTTATCTACATCTACATCTACATCTCCTTGGTGTTCTCTTGAGATTGATGGTTGTCTTGCAAATGTTTCATTACCAAACTAGGTAACATCACTGATGATGCACTGATAATGTTACCTAGTTCGGTCACGAAAGGTCTGCGAGAAAACCACCAAGTTCTGCGAGCACCAAGAAGCCCACAGTTCACCCCTGAGCGACAAAGATTCTCTTCTATCAATTAGCAATAATCGCGCCTCGGATAAACCTCATTGACTACGATACTGCCACTGCGCAAAGAAGGAATAGCTTTCTTCAGAGCCAGATTTAACACTCTCCCTTCAGCACTCCTCCGGGGCAGGTATAAGAGAACACCTATAGCAGAACGGGTCTGTATATGTGGTAAAGGAGAAGTGGAAGATAATTCACATGTTCTATTACACTGCAAGCTATACAGAGCTTGTAGGTCTGCACATATTCTCCCCTTATTAGAGATATTACCAGGGAGGGCAGACAATTTTTATCTAGGCTTTCTCCTCCAGGACACTAACCGGGTTACCACGTCTGCAGTGGCAAAGTTCTGTGCTGCTGCAATGTCCATAAGGAAAAAATTGGCTACAGAAGTATAGTTGTCATCTGGTACCAATTATCTGGACATATCTCTAACAATCTCTGGACCATTGTGTTATTTCCACTTTTAAGGTCAATACTTTTTAATTATATTTTAATGTTAGCATTTTTTTAATATAGTGCAAAAACTAATGTGTATCGCTGGTCTTTGACCGTAATAAAGATTTTACTTACTTACTTACTTACTCTATCATTTCTCAGAGCAAATCTTTCATGACGTTGCTTTGATTTGGTGAGATTTCTGCCTAGCGGTGAGGAACAATAAGGGAAACTGGTTAGAACAGTGTTTCTCAACCTTGACAACTTGAAGATGTCCGGACTTCAACTCCCAGAATTCCCCAGCCAGCGAATGCTGGCTGGGGAATTATGGGAGTTGAAGTCCGGACATCTTCAAGTTGCCAAGGTTGAGAAACACTGGGTTAGAAGGAACTTTCTGCACCCTTGAGCCATTCTGAACCTCTACTTTGGGGCGTTTCCTTTGGCAACAAGAGAGACTTTTGCTTCGCCCTGTCTTCTGGTTGGGTGTTTTTTGGGTAGGTTGGGCTGAAAGACCACCCCAAATGCCTGGGGCTTGCATGGCAAGACAGTTGGCTAGAACTTTAACTGCTACACCCCACTGCCTTTGGACTCAACCAGAGATGGACCAATGAAGAGGGAAATGTAGACCTTCTCCTTTTTGTACTTCCGTGTCAGGAGACCTACAAGTTTTGCTGTTGCCCACGCCTATCTACAAGTCCTCACTTTGTGGGCGCTTCCAGGTTGAAACGACCTTTCCCCATCTGTATATAAGTTAAAGTGCAAGAACCATTTCTCTCTCTTAAGATATCTTAGCAGGAACCTATTCCTGAGAACATATAGATTCTGCTGCGATGAAGTGGAGAACAGCTGAGTCTCCCCCACAAGAGCCTCTTGGCCTTCAAGTGTGGTGGATGGTGGAGAAACCAGCCCCGGCAGTCCATCCACAGGTTGCTCCTCCAGTGAGTAAGTAGGATAAAACCAGCTGTTGCAATTAACTCTTTCTGGATGAGCTAGTTGCTCTGTCCTTCAGAGAAGAAGCTGAGATCCCATCCAGAGATGGACCACAATGATCCAGAGGGACTTCTTCTTCATCATCTCACTTCTGGAGAAGTGAGAAGAGACTGGGCTCCCTTCCCTTGTCTGGAATGGTAGAGGCTCTCCTGCTTGAGCAGAGGACCTCCAAGGTCCCTTACAGCTCTATACGGATTGATTAATTGATTGGAGTCGTTTCAGAAGAGGAAGTGGACATTCAGCGCCGCCTAATACTGACGGCTCTCCCTCCCTTCTCCTGGCCAGTTGAGATTAAAAATTCCACACTCTGAAGATATTTGAATCGCCAGAGATGGTTAGGAGAAAATTACTATTCAGCTCTGCAATGGGGAAAAAAATAATAATAATAAAAGCTTAACATTGGAAAGATGAGGATTTATAAAGAACTGTTCCCCAGCGATATCACGCAAACGCTGCCTTGGCAGATTCTAAATCCTGCTGTCTAAGTAATCTCTCTAAACCTCCGAACCCAGCGGTGAAGGCACAGGAGATCCATCTCGCCCTAACTCTGTCTCTGAAACCATTTGATAAAGGGAGAAATCAGAGTGTGCACACAGAGAGAGAGAGAGAGAGAGAGAGAGAGAGAGGAAGAGGGAGAGAGAGAGAGAGAGACTCCCTAAAAGATGACTGTTGCTGGGGAAAGACGGGAAGTGGCAGAGCAGAGTGAGATCCTGGTTGGAGGCATCTTCTGAATGGCTCTTACAGACAGAGGTCCACCATGGATTGGTTCCAGGAGGAGGCTACAACTCAAGCTACGTGTCTTCATGCCCCAGTTTCTAGGACATGCACAACGGGGTCTCTGGGAAGAGACCGAGAAGGTAAATGCTTCCATGTACCACTGGAAATGAGGCCATGATGCTTGGGATGGCCTTCAGAGGTAGCTTCTGAGCCTTTGATCTTGCAACTCTACTCATGCCAGATGCCAGAGTTGTTAAGGGGCCATGGAGGTCCACCATCTAAGAATCCAGGGGGTTCCTCCACATTGCATTCTCTGGCCCTTCAATCCGCATACCAAGAGGACTGGCTGCAGAACCAGGGTCTGGATCCAACACCATCTGGACAGCCGCTTCTCAAAGGCCTTTGAACCTCCTTACTCATCAGCAACCACTGGAGACCACCTTCCCTGGGAGAAGATGTGAGCCCCGTGTGACCCCACAAACGCTCCTGGAACCCTCCTTTATTGTTGCAGGGTATACAGGACACAGGATCTGAAAGTCTGGGAAATGTTCTCTCTGCCTCCTATGATATGCAAGAGAATCAAGGCAGGGAATCTTGAGTCTCTTTCTTACTGTTTCCTCTATTTCAGGGCCAAGACGGGGTTGATGCAACATTCCTTCCTTCCTTCCTTCCTTCTCACTCTCTTCCCTCGCATGTTTTCCTTCCTTCATTTCTCCTTTCCTTCCTTCCTTTCTTCCTTCCTTCCTTTCTTCTCACTCTTCCCTCGCATGTTTTCCTTCCTTCATTTCTCCCTTCCTTCCTTCCTTCCTTCTCACTCTCTTCCCTCGCATGTCGCATGTCTTCCTTCTTTCATTTCCCCTTTCCTTCCTTCCTTCCTTCCTTCCTTCTCACTCTCTTCCCTCACGTCTTTCTTCCTTCATTTCTCCTTTCCTTCCTTCCTTCCTTCCTTCCTTCCTTCTTTCCTTCCTTCCTTCCTTTCTTCTCACTCTCTTCCCTCGCATGTCTTCCTTCCTTCATTTCTCCTTTCCTTCCTTCCTTTCTTTCTTCGTTCCTTCCTTTCTTCTCATTCTCTTCCCTCGCATGTTTTCCTTCCTTCATTTCTCCCTCCCTCCCTTCCTTCCTTCCTTCCTTCCTTCCCACTCTCTTCCCTCGCATCTTTTCCTTCCTTCCTTTCTCCTTTCCTTCCTTCCTTCCTTCCTTTCTTCTCACTCTCTTCCCTCGCATGTTTTCCTTCCTTCATTTCTCCTTTCCTTCCTTCCTTCCTTCCTTCCTTTCTTTTCTTCTCACTCTCTTCCCTCGCATGTCTTCCATCCTTCATTTCTCCCTTCCTTCCTTCCTTCCTTCCTTCCTTCCTTCCTTGATTCCTTCCTTCCCACGCTCTTCCCTTGCATGTTTCCTTCCTTCCTTCATTTCTCCTTTCCTCCCTCCCTCCCTTTCATCATTTCTCCTTTCCTTCCTTCATTTCTCCTTTCCTCCCTCCCTTTCTTCGTAGGAAGCGATCGCCCTGATCCACGCAAATCCTTCTGAGATCTTGCCATGTCAACTGTTCAATCCCAGGTCCTCCCCATTCACACCAACGGGTTGAGATGAGTTTTTCCTCCACTGCCAAAGAGGGGACTGGAGCATGGCTTTCCTTCCCAGGAGTTAAATAATCGTAATAATGTTTTTGGGGTTGAAAACATTTCTAATTAGTTCAGCTGTTAGCAGATGGCTCCTTTAAAAAAACCCGAACGAACGAATGCATGGCTCCTTTTGACAAGTGCATAATAAAGCTTCATCAAAAGAAGATGATTTTGGGGGGGGGGGTCTCATCCATATATCTCCTCGTAGAAAATTGTAGTATTTATGTGAAATGGGGCTTAAGATGCACATTTGAGAATCTAAACACAGCGAGCCTGTGAGTAACCAGGCATGGCATTTGTGGGTTTTTACATTCCCAACACAGCAAGCCCATTTCTTTTCTTTTTCTCTTTTAAAAAACAACAACGTTGTTTTAATAAAATCTGCATTTTTAAGAAAGGAAGGGGTTGCAAAATCTGCTCTTACATTATATACGCTACATACGCATGCAAACACACATTACACACACAGACACAGAAACACACACACACAACATGCATGAATTTGAAACCAAAGGACTGATTATTTTTCTGCCAGGAAAACGAAAAAGCCCCAGCAGGGATCTCTCTCTCTCTCTTTCAAGCACTATAAGGCACATCGAGTTTCTTTGGCTGTTACCATCCACAGCTATTTTGCTTTGATCTTCCCCCACTCCCCCAAAAAGAGAAAAGCAGAAAGATTGGAGGGCTGGACGAAATGAGGGTTTAGCAGCCATGCCAAGTGACAAGGGCACCGGGCCACCCTTGGCAATCCTTGTTCTAAAGCAGTGGTTCTCAACCTTGGCGACTTTAAGTCCTGTGGACTTCAACTCCCAGAATCCCCCAGCCAGCATGTTCTAAATCAAGTGAAGGGGCACACAACACTTTGATCAAAAGTGGGAATAAAGCGAAGCCGAAGGAAGAAGCAATTGAATTTGAACGAGGAACCCGTGTTTTTTTTTTTTTTGTCCCTGGCCTGCAGATTTCCTTAATCGAACGTAAGGGACTAGAAACCTAGCCGGGGTGAAAGCCGAAGGTCTCGTGGTGATGGGAAGCAGGTGCCGAGAGGAGACATTGGCAAAAGACCCCTGGGGAAAGGAAGAAAGCGTTTTCCGGGTCGTCTCCACACGCATCAGGGGTGGGTTTCAATTTTTTTTTAATTACCTGCCCTGTGGGCGTGGCCTATTTTGTGGTTGTGGCCTATTTTGTGGGCATGGCTTGGCAGTCATGTGACTGGGTAGGCGTGGCCAACTTGTAAAATGTGGTGAAACTCACTTATCAACGCTCTTGCTTGGCAACCAAAATTTTGGGCTCAATTGTGGACATAAGTTCTCTTTCTTTTTCTCTTTCTTTACTTTCTTTTCTTTCTTTCTTTCTTTCTTTCTTTCTTTCTTTCTTTCTTTCTCTCTTTCTTTCTTTCTTTATCTCTCTCTTTCTCTCTCTCTCTCCCCTCTTTCTCTCTCTTTCTTTCTTTTTTGTCTCTCTCGTTTTCTCTCTCTCTTCCTTCCTTCCTTCCTCTTTCTCTTTCTCTTTCACTCTCTCTCTCTCTCTCTCTCTCACACACACACACAGACTATCTCTGCCAGCCCGTCAGGCTTTGCCTCCCTTCCCCCCCCCCGCACCCCCCCCCCCACGGAGAGAAGGAGGCGTCTCTAAAGACATTGTTGTGACTTCCCAAGTACAAACCTGGCATCAATTCACTTATCTGACATTGAAGCCAAATATAAACTGAGCCCCCCGCCAGAAAAAGCTCCCATTGATTTTATCTGCCTGCTTTTAAGTGTTTGTGTGTGGGGGGAGAAGGAGATTGAATTATCTCCCATGCAGGATGCAATGCTTCTCTTCCATCCCCTCCGACATCCCCTCCCCCCCAACTGCTCAGGGCCTGTTCATTCTGCTGGCCAAACTGAAAGTGGGGGGGGGGGTATTTTATGGAGAAGAGACCCCAGCGCTGTGCATTGCATGCGAAGCCCCAGCTGTCCCTTCGGAATCAACTGGGAGCAGCAAATGGGAGAGACATGGCTCCCCCTGGAGCCTGCTGGGCGGCTCCTCCTCTCAGCCAACCGTCCTGGGCAAGAGGAGGATATTCCGAGTTGGTGGATCTTAAGGTTATTTCCTTCCTTCCTTCCTTCCTTCCTTCCTTCCTTCCTTCATTCATTCATTCATTCATTCATTCATTCTCTCTCATCTGTCTTGCTTCCTTCTTTCCTCTCTCTTTCCTTCCTCCCTTTTTTCTCTCTTTCCATCCTTCCTTCTTCATCTGTCTTCCTTCCTCCCTCTCTCTCCCATCTTCCTCCCTTCCTTCTCCTTCGTCCGTCTCCCTTCCTTCCTCCCATCCTCCTTTCCTCCCTCCCTCCTTTCCTCCCTTCCTTCCTCATCCATCTTCCTTCCTCTCTCTCCTTCCTCCCTTTCTTTTTTCTCTCTCCTTCCTCCCTCCCTCCTTTCTTTTCTCATCCATCTTCCTTCCTTCCTCTCTCTCCCTTCCTTCCTCCCATCCTCCTTCCCTTCCTCCCTCCCTTCTTTCTCCCCTTTCTTCCTCATCCATCTTCCTTCCTCTCTCCCCCCTTTCCTTCCTCTCTCTCCCTTCCTCCCTTTCTTTTTTCTCTCTCCTTCCTCCCTCCCTCCCTTCTTTTCTCATCCATCTTCCTTCCTTCCTCTCTCCTCCCACCTTCCTCCCATCCTCCTTTCCTCCCTCCCTTCTTTCCTCCCTTTCTTCCTCAGCCATCTTCCTTCCTCTCTCTCCCCTCCTTCCTTTCTCTCCCTTCCCCCCTTTCTTTTTTCTCTCTCCTCCCTCCCTCCCTCCTTTCTTTTCTCATCCATCTTCCTTCCTTCCTCTCTCTCCCCACCTTCGTTCCTTCTAACATTTCCCTATTATTCTATTGGCTACTTAATCGGTCCTTGCATTCTACTCTTTATACCAAATTAATAATAACTAGCTAACTGCGTCTCTTCTCCAGATTGGCTGTTCCGTTGCAACAGCTTCAGATCTTCCAGTCGGTTCAGCTGGAAGAGTTGAATCTGTAAACCCACCAAGGTTCTTCCCTGGATGGCAGAGGATTTCATCAGCTCCGCGTTTCAGGAAAAGGCAGCCCCAACCCCAGGAGAAATCCCTGCTCCGTTTGCAAAAATCCCAGCTTGGATCCTGGAGTGGCATTCCTTAAAACAGGGGTGCCCGCTTGGACCCTTTAAGACCTGGTTGGTGGTTGGGGAACTCTGGGAGTTGAAGTCCACAAGTCTTCAAGTGGCCAAGGTTGGACACCTCCACTCAAAAAAACAGGGGACAACCTTGGTGTTCCATTGTCAGGATGAATGCTGCCTCCCATTCAGTATTCAAAGGGTCTCCCCTCCACGTATAGACATGCAGGATTCTGCTGTTAAACAAATACAATGTTGTCGGCGAATGACAAAATTTTGGGAAAGAAATAATGCCCTTCCTTTTGATATTCTTCAGCCACTGAAGGTCATACGGGATGTCCTTGCAAAGGGACACTTCCACCAACAATGACTCTAATTCTCCTGGCCATCCATGCGTCCTATCTTCAGAATTGTGCTGCGGCCTCAGCCTCTAAAACATGGATGGGAAGGGGCAAGCTAGCAAGACAATCAATGGGTCAACTAATGTGCCTTAATTGCAGGAAGCACATCTACAACCCCCTCTCCTCCCACTAGCCACTCTTCACATGACCAAGGAGCAAAAGAGAGCTTCAGCTTTGCTCCAACCTGATGCCCTTGAGGTTCTCCAGGACGGGGTCTTCTGCAGAGGGCACCAGGCTGTTGCAAGACATGTGGGGGGGGGGGGAGAGGCTCAGGGCCTCAGGCGGATTCAAGTCACATAATTTCGTGCTGTCCATCAAACGTCCTCTGATCTTTCAGAAGCGAACTTGACAGGGCATTCTTCTGCATCAAAACGACAGGCCGGTTTGCACCCCAAGCGTTGACCCAACGGAAAATAACCGCTTGATAGCTCAAACTAAAGCGAAGCACAATCCTTTAATCAAACAGATAGTCCTCAACTTACAACCTTTCATTCAAGGTTACAACGGCGCGGAAAAAAGTGACTTACAACTAGTCCTCTCACTTATGACATTGACACCCCATGGCCAAAATTCAATCACTTGCATCGGGATGTATTTCTATCATCCAGGTTTCCGTGACGGTCTTTGGCAACCTTCCGACAAGCACGGCTCATGAGAAAGCTGGATTCGCTTAACAAGCAGATGATTCACTTACACAATGGCAGGGATTCCTTAACAACCGCAGCAAAACCAGCTCTCAAACTGGCACAATTCACTTAACAACGGAAATGCCGGTTGCCTAATTGTGGTCGCAAGTGGTGGACGAACTGGATTCACTACTTGTCTGAGTAATTAATCCATGGCCCCGCCTCTCTCCTATGATGGGCCAATCCACCCTCTTCACCTGCTCCTCGAATCTGTCAATCAATGGTACCTTCAGTCTGCCACTTAGCTGCATTTCAACCAAGTCTCTCTCTCTCTCTCTCTCTCTCTCTCTCTCTTTCTGTCTCTATCTCTGTGTGTCTCTGTGAATCTCTCTGTCTCTCTCTCTCTTTCTCTCTCTCTGTATCTCTCTGTGACTCTCTCTCTGTCTCTCTTTCTCTCTGTCTCTCTCACTGTCTCTATATATCTCTCTGTCTCTCTGTCTCTCTCGCTTTCTCTCTCTGTATCTCTCTGTGACTTTCTCTCTGTCTCTCTTTCTCTCTCTGTCTCTTTCTCTCACTGTCTCTCTCACTCTCTCTCTATCTCTTTCTGTCTCTGTCTCTCTGTGTTTCTCTCTCTCTCACACTCTCTCTCTCCCTGTCTCTTTCTGTCTCTGTCTCTCTGTCTCTCTCTCTTTCTCTCACTGTCTCTGTGTATCTCTCTCTGTGTATCTCTCTCTCTCTGTATCTCTCTGCGACTCTCTCTCTCTGTCTCTCTTTCTCTTTCTCTCACTGTCTCTCTCACTCTCTCTCTCTGTCTCTCTCTGTCTCTGTCTCTCTGTGTTTCTCTCTCTCTCTCTCTCTCACTCTCTCTGTCTCTTTCTGTCTCTGTATCTCTGTGTGTCTCTGTCTCTCTCTTTCTCTCACTGTCTCTGTGTATCTCTCTCTGTGTATCTCTCTCTCTCTCTGTATCTCTCTGTGACTCTCTCTCTCTGTCTCTCTGTCTCTCTTTCTCTCTCTCTTTCTCTCACTGTCTCTATGTATCTCCCCCCCCCCCCCCGAGCCTTTGCACTAATGCTAGTGCAAGCATTGCCAAACCTGACCGCAGCCATCTCCGCCACTCCGGAAGAATACCGTTTAATCACAACAACACCTTAATTGGAAAGGAGACATTTATTACTCCAGAAATCGAGCGCCAGGTAGATGATAAGGGGCCGAACCTCAGAATGCAAGCAACCTATTTGTCTCCTGGAACCAGGTAACTGAAGGGCTTGGTGGAAAGACTCAAATGGATGGAAAATAAAGCTTCTTTCGCCCGTTGGCTTCCTGTCTTTCTTTTGGAAAGAGCTCCGCTGGGCCCACAGGCAGCTCAGGAGCCTGGGGGAGAGGGAGGGAAGAGGGCAGGGCCACAAGGGGCCATCCTGGGACTGTACAAAATCTGACTTTCTCTAGATTTATAGGGGCTTGTCCGTTTTTGGAAGGTGCCAGAGGGGGTTTTCTGCAGCACGGAGATGTCTATAAGGCACTGTTTCTCAACCTTGGCCACTTTAAGAGGGGCGGACTTCAACTCCCAGAATTCCCCAGCCAGCTGGCTGGGGAATTCTGGGAGTTGAAGTCCGCCCCTCTTAAAGTGGCCAAGGTTGAGCAACCTTGCTTTAGAGAGCTGTATTGAGACACGACATTTTTTAGTGGTGTCATCAACATATACTCAATGCAACTCTTGGCATAATCAACGCTTGAAAAGTAGGGAAGAAGACCCCTTAAGGCCCAGGATTAAGAATGGAATTATATCGGACCAGACGATGCTCAAACCAGCTGGGTCAAGAGAATTTCCCCTCCATTGCAAGCTGTTTTCAGGACCAGCCTGCCAGATTCGTTTATCCCACTGGTCTTCTGTGAAGCTCCGGGAGACCCCACCTCCTCCCCCCATTTCCTTGCTCCCACAATGGCGTTACAAAGGAAACACACCTAACCCCTGGCCCAAATTAGGGTAGAAATGAGATCCAAACCCTGGTATTCACCGTCTTGGGTGAAGACCCTGGCATTAACGATAAAGCTGCTAGCAACTGCACTGCACACCAAATGTGGATTTTACCCTTATGGGTAACCATAATCTTTGATTGGGAAGATATTTTGATTCGAGATAATAATCTCCAAGTTGATTTTGAATGTGAGCTAAAAAGAATCGTTATAAGTCAAGCACTACCTGTATTTATTTATTACATTTATTGGCTGCCCATTTCGTAAAGAAACGACTCTGGGCAGCTTACAGCATTATGGATATGCAGCGAATTCAATCCGAAGGCGATGCAATTTTCCTGGCAAGCAAGGGCCCTTCGTTGCTAACTGCATTCTGAACAAATAAATAAATAAAAATCTCCTTTGCCATTCGATCTTGCAGGCTTTACCAAATCCACCCAGGGGGATGTAGAGAGGAGGATCCCCAAGGCCATCAGGATGGCGCGATGGGAAGAGGGATCTAGAGGTGGTGGGCCAGCTGGATTTGGGACCTGTCCCTGCCAAGTATCCCATCTCTAGTTGTGCATGTATTTGGATGCAAAAGGAACACATACAGGGGTTTTTTTTTCCCACAAGCAATGCAACAATTATAATGCAAGTGTCACTCAGTACGTAAATGCAAGCAGCGGGATTATTTCCAAGTTGCAAATGCCAGAGGCTCTAAAACACTAAAGTGAAATAAATTTATAAGCGCACAGCACGGTTTTGCCAGGCATTTAAGCCTTCCTACTGTTTTTCTCAATTTAGCATGAGGTGGAGAACCGGAGAGGGGAATCAATCCTGCTACCCCCGGCCTGGATTGGGGAGAAGCATCATCCAGTCAGAACCCACTTAGTGGGAAAGGGGAAGGAGGGGGATGGGAGAGTAGGAGAGAGGGAAGGAGAAGATACCCCGGTTATAATCTGTCACACTGTTTACCCCACGAGCAGAGAATTTTTAATTGAGCCTTCCTCCCTACAGACCTCATTACGACCGACGGGGAGGCAAAATCTCCATCAAAAGGCTCTGCTTTCAAGGCAGGGTTTTAAGAAATGCGGGGCGGGGGGGGGGACAGAGGGGTTGTGTGCAAATTCAGGCAAAACTTGGGAGAAAGACAAAAAAAAGGGGAGATGAAAGAAGGAAGGATCCTAGCATCTTAACGTCCTGGGTTTTTTCCCCCCCACATTTACCTTGTTCCAGAGCAAAACAAACATGCACCCTCCCCCTTTTAACCCCTCCCCACCTCTGCAGAAGATGAGAAATAATGCCTCCCTGCCTCCCACCCTCCACCAATCCTGAGAAGGTTGGAAAACAGGTGGAAGGACAGCCCAAATCCTTCTTGGTGGGCATGAAGGGTGATTTTTACACCTGCATGATGTATACTTCCAGGCCTTCTTAGGAGGAGACAGAGATAGAGGGAGGGTCTCCTAGGTTGCTGCCCCCGGCCCCAACCATCTGCAGCCCCCAGATCTTTAGCCACCAGCAATCTCTGCCTCCCCCCAGCCCCAAATCAGCAGAACCTGCAAGAAAACCCCCACCAGAGCCCCGGTGCAGCAGGAAAGGCAACTAGGACAGGTCAAACTGGAATAAAACAAGGAGACTGCGGTGGTGGGAGGAAGGAAGCGGAGGGGGGGGGGACACCCATTATCCCCCCTCCCCCTCCCTCCCAGCGCTGAGCAGCCTGCAGCAACGGCCAGGATCTCCATCTCTCTCTCTCTCCCTCCCAGCCTCGCCTTCTCTCTCCCGCCTGGCAATCCCACAATAGCGGGCATAGGAAGCGATGCCCGCCCGGTGCCAGGCGGAGAAAATCTCGCTCGCTCTCTGGGTTGCCTGGCAAAGCAGCCGTCTCTCCGGGGCCCCGTTTAACGCCCTCCCGCCGCCGCCACCGGCTTAGCCTGCTAGCCAGGGGATGCGACCCCCAAGCTAAGCCAAGGAGCCCCTTCCTCCCCCCCCCAGGCTCTCACCCTTCCGGGCAGGGCAGGAAAAGCAGAGGAAAGCGGCGCCCCCTCCCCAGCCGCCCAGGGGGGTTTCAGGGGCATTGTTCTCCCACCGAGCGGGGAAGGTCGCTTAAGGCTGCCTATGCCAGACCCCCTCCTCACCCCAAGACCCCTGCCAAGTGGCCACCGGTTGCACTCACAGCTCCTGGGGACCCTCGGCTCTCTCCTGCTGCAAATCTCGAGGGGTCCCAAGCTGCGAAGGGCCGGAGGGGCTACTCCGGGCTCTCTAGACCCCCCTCCAGCCCAGAGGAAGTGGGGGTGCAGGAGGGCCTTGAGCGCTGAGGATGCGACCCTCCTCTTCCCTGCCTCCAAGTACCAGAAGTTGTTTTTTTTAGGGGAGGGGTCTTCCAACCGCTGGGGGGGGCAGGGCAGCCCGCACGGCTTAGCTAGGGGGTCCCTTGATGCGGCAGGCGGGGCAGGGGGGGAACAGAACAAGACCGCAGGTCTCTGGACCTCCCTCCCCCCACTCCCCTTGCAAAAGGACCCCAGCCTCAAATGCAACCCCGGATCACTCCTTACTCCCCCCTCCCCCCTCTCTCTGGGGAGCCCTAGGGAGGGGCGTCGAGGAGATGGGGAAGGGGCGCCAACCCCCCCACCCCCAGCTCCCTTTCCCACCCCATCCCTGCTTTGTCTGCCGGTTCCCCCTTACCTGGCCGGGCGCGGCGCGATCTCGGAGCGACTCCCTGGCAGGCGGCGATGGGGAAGGCAGAGCAGGGCGGGCGGGCGAAGCGGTGGCGGCGGGGGGGGGGCACACACCGAGGCGGAGCGGCAGCAGCGACACCCCCGCTCTTTGTGCGGCGGCTCCGCGCACCGCGACGGCTGCTTAGCCCGGGAAGCTGAGTGCGCCAAGCGAGCGCCCCCCGCGCCCGGGAACCTGCATGGCTCGCCCAGCGCTGCCGGGGGGGGGGGGGATTTGATGGACTTGAGATGGGGGGGAGATGCCTGGATGGCTCCCGATTGGCAGCTGGGGAAGGGCGGTCTCCTTCTGCCGCTGGAAGGGGAGGAATTCAACGCTAGACTGCCTTGCCTTGTGGGGGGGGGGGTAGGCTCCCTCCCTGGAGGGGGAGCAAAACCCAGCCACCGAGGGGAGGGGTACAAGGCATAAAGGGTTGGAAAGGAGAAGGAAATATACCCCCCCCTCAACCCCATCCCGGCCCCGAGGTCGCTTTCCGAGGTGCTGAGTTGCTAGCCAGTCTCATCATCATCATCATCATCATCATCATCATCATCATCATCATCTCCCTGGGGTCTCCTTCAAGGTGGGCACCTCCAGTATCTTGTCCTGCAGGGAGCGGGGAGGAAACCTTGAACGAGGCTCCTTTGGGATGCTCGGAGCAGCCCCTGTCTTGAGTCACTCCTGGTGACCCCCTCCCTCCCCATTGGGCAGGGAGTCACTTCTCCTGATGTGGTTGGACTACAAATCCTAAGAGGCACAGCCAGGATGTGGAGGTTGACCTATACACACACACAGACACACCAGGGGCTCCCCTGCCAAGTCTAAAAATTAACCTTGGCAACTTTAAAGCAGCATGGACTTCAATTCCCAGAATTCCCCAGCCAGCGTAGCGTTGAAGTCCACACCCTGACTGATGAATTCTGGGAGCTGAAGTCCAACTTAAAAACCCCAGGTTGGGGGGGGGGGGGGAAAGTGCCTTAAACCATCTCTCTGGCCAACATTTAAATTCATCCCCCAGGTTTCAACACCTACAGTGGACATAAAGCCACATAAAGACTCCTCAAGAGTATTGTGTTTCTTATCCATCTATTTTCCTAATTACTTCCTCTTCTTGTGCAAATTCCCTGTTTTTTTTCCAGTTTTGGGCAAAGCCCATTTGGATAAATTGACGTGGGAATTGAAGAATGAAGACGAACCAGAATATTATAAGATCTGGGACAAATTTTATCGATGGTTGGAACAAAAAAAATATGCAATGACTAAGATTTATTGAGATTAGAATTGCATATGAAACTGTAACAGTGAAAACATATAAGATAAAAACAAAGCAGCATGATTGGAGTTATGATATTTTATATTTGTAAATACTGAATAGACCGAATGTAAATAAGGATGGGGGTTATAATGTATAATTTTTATATCTTAGTAGGCATGACAAAGACTTTGGCAGGTCGATTACCCTGTGTCCAATGTTTTAATTTATGTTCAATAAAAAACTTTGTATACTGTTGCTCTTTAATTTCACTGTAAAAATAGGACAAGCTGAATATATTAATAGATAGTAGAAATACACGGAAGGGAGGAGTAGAGGGATAGAAGAAAGAGGGGTAGAGAGGGTGGGAGAGAGGACTGGAGGGAGGGTGAGAGGGAAGGGAGGGAGTGGATCGGGAGAGAGGTGTGGTAGAGGGGGAGGGGAAGTAGGATAGAGGGGAATGATGGAGGGAAGAAT
Source organism: Thamnophis elegans (assembly GCF_009769535.1). Taxonomy (NCBI): domain Eukaryota; kingdom Metazoa; phylum Chordata; class Lepidosauria; order Squamata; family Natricidae; genus Thamnophis; species Thamnophis elegans. Next base: position 1,681,421 of record NC_045556.1, on the reverse strand, counting down.
GGAAAGTTGGAGGAGGGCGAAAGAAAGGGTGTATGGAGGGTCGAAGAGGTACATTGGGTTTCTATTTTGGGGGGTATTGTCGACAAGAGGAATGGCTGTGTTTATTGTTTAATGTTATATGGCCCCGGTTGTGCACAGTATATATGTGACTGTACGAAATGAAAATGGAAAATAAAAACACATTTACAAGAATAATATATGTATAAACAAAAAACTTTTATTTAAAAAAAGAATATTACGCTTCATTTTTTAAGTCCTCCGGCTTGCAAAAGAAAATAAATAAATGCAGCCCAGTTGAGAAGCTGGACCTCTGGCCTTTCAGCGGATTCTGGCCTCATCCTAACAGTGAGGTTGACCTCAATGGACAGACATCCTTTGATAGCAAAAGGAGAGGGCGGGGGGAAGGAGGGGAGAGGAACCGAATCTTGCCACTTTGCCAATTACAACCTGCCGGGATCAGAAGTTTGTTTATCAGCCAATAATTGCCCTGGGAATTGCAGGCAACACCAGCACCACCAGCAAAAGTAGATCCTGTTTGCTTCTGCCAGATGCTCATCCCTGCACCTACAGACCTGGTGAAATGTTTTCTTTTAATAAGAGACACAGGTGGTCCTTTACTTACGATGATAACTGAGGCCAACATTTCCGCAGCTAAGCAAGACAGTTGTTTTTTTTTTGTCCCATCTTATGGCAGTTCTTGCCAACTGTTGTTAATAGAAATAGCAATAGCAGTTAGACTTATATACCGCTTCATAGGGCTTTCAGCCCTCTCTAAGCGGTTTACAGAGTCAGCATATCGCCCCCAACAATCCGATAGATAGATATAGACAGACAGACAGACAGAGACAGACAGACAGACAGACAGATAGATAGCAATAGCAGTTTGACTTCTATACCGCTTCATAGAGCTTTCAGCCCTCTCTAAGCGGTTTACAGAGTCAGCATATCGCCCCCAACAACAATCCGGGTCCTCATTTTACCCACCTCGGAAGGATGGAAGGCTGAGTCAACCTTGAGCCGGTGAGATTTGAACTGCCGAACTGCAGATAACAGTCAGCTGAAGTGGCCTGCAGTGCTGCACCCTAACCACTGCGCCACCTCGGGGAATCCGGTTTCCCCGTTGACTTTGCTTGTCAGACGGTCGCTAAAGGGGGATCTCGTGGCCCTCCAGAACACTGCAACGGTCGTAAATGTGAGTCAGTTCTGAATTCTGATGACATGACCCCCAAGGGAAATGTTGCAACGATTCATATGTATTGAAAAAATACATCTTTTTTTTTTAAAAGGGCCGTTGTAACTCTGAACGGCCACTAAATGGATAGTTGTAAGACCAGGGTTACCTCTGCAATATTTACTTAGATTGTTTGCAAGACAGCACAAGTCAAACCCCCAAGTCACAGAGAGCAGAACTTTTGTGGTTTCCCAGGCTCTTTACGTAGAGGATGTTTGCAAGCACCCACAAAGGGGCTTGTTATACACGTGACCAAACCCTGTATGAAAAAGGCGTGTTATTTTTAGGCAGAAAGACAGAAGGACTTGCTTGGCAGTCCCTTGTGGAGAGCAGTGGATTAAATAATTCAGCCTAGCACGCAAAACACATTTTCTCTGGCACATTTTGGTCCGGCGGCCCGGTTTACGAAGACATCAGACGTTCGGCTGCTTGATCAAATCTATTTTTAAACCTCGCAAGAGCTTCTTAATTAAATGATTGTGAGCTTTGAATTAGAGGGGACTTCCTCAACCAGACGCGAAACTAGAATTTGCAACCAAGATTTATGATCTAGGCCACATTTTAAACCAGTGATTTTCAGCCTTGGGAACAAGAAGAGGTGTGGACTTCAACTCCCAGAATTCCCCAGCCAGCATGGCTGGCTGGGGAATTCTGGGATTTGAAGCCCACACCACTTCTTGTTCCCAAGGCTGAAAATCACTGAGTTAAACCATTAAAACCATGGCTTATTCAATTTTTTTCAGAAAGTAAATTTGTGGCAAAAACTATGTTTCCTTCATCCATCCATCCATCCATCCATCCATCCACCCCACCCACCCACCCACCCATCCATCCATCCATCCATCTCTCTCTCCTTTTCAGAAAAATATTCTGTAAAATGTGCAGAGTTCATATGTTCAAACTTAATTAAGAGGGCCATCAAGGAGGAATTTTATACTCCCTTTTAAGGAAAAATATCAAACCAAAGGAAGGAATGGAATATTTTGCCATCAATTTGATGGCCCATTAAAAAGCAGATAACCAACTGGAAGGTGATTGGAAAGTAGGAAAGCATCCCATTAAAAAGGGCAGGAATGAACAAAGATTTGGGGAGGGTCTCCCATTTTCACCCCCGTTGGCCGATGTATTTAAAGGTGGCATTGTTTTTAATGAAATGTCACTTGATTATTATTATTATTATTTTTCATTCCATTTGAACTGTGTAAACAAACCAGCTGAAACTACTTTGCGTGGGTTTTATTGGCTTGCAACCTGTTAAGATGAAAACAGTAAAGTTTAGATTTCTCTTATTATTAAGAGAATTATTATTATTAATATTATTAATATTACGCTTCAGGAAAAAAACAAAACACAGATCTTCACCAAATATTGAGTGAGAGATTGCAGGACGCATGCATTTATAGCCCAGCTGAAATCCATTAATATTCATATTTCTTTCCTTTTGTTTTCTTAGAGAGGTGTTCTCCATAGAACTGCAAAACAAAAATGAAAAACATGTCACCTCTAAGTGAGGATCGGCCGATGTTAAATTACAGTCCAGTTTCCCGAATCGGAATAAAAGCTTTCGGTGTCAGCCAATGGCTAATTATCTCTGACTCACAGCTCACTTAAGACACTTTACTGGCTTGTGCAAACTGAAAACACGCCATCCAATTTGCTCAGATTTCCATTTCTCTCTAGAGTAAAAAAAGGAGCTGCATTATTACTGCAGGCAAACGAGGTCAAAATATCCGAGACACCAGATCTGCAAGGCTGCATAGTTCAAAGTCTTCGTGACCTTGACGCAACTCTAGAAGTCCTCGGCTTACGACAAATGGGACCGAACTCTCTGTTGCTAAGCGAGATGGTTGTTCAGTGTGTTGTGCCCGTTTTTTTTTTTTTGACTTTTTGGCCACGGTTAATTAATTAATTAATTAATTCATTCATTCATTCATTTATTGAATTTCTATGCCGCCCAATCCTGGAGGACTCCGGGCGGCTTACAGAATGAAAAAAGAATTAAAAAGAATTATTAAAACAATGGGGCACAACAAGTTAAAAAGGAACACAACAGACACCCAATCAGACAGGGCTGGACCACCATCAAGGGGTCAACATAGCAATAGCAATAGCAGTTAGACTTATATACCGCTTCATAGGGCTTTCAGCCCTCTCTAAGCGGTTTACAGAGTCAGCATATGGCCCCCAACAACAATCCGGGTCCTCATTTTACCCACCTCGGAAGGATGGAAGGCTGAGTCAACCCTGAGCCGGTGAGATTTGAACCGCTGAACTGCTGATCTAGCAGTAGCCTGCAGTGCTGCATTTAACCACTGCGCCACCTCGGCTCTTACCTTACAACAGCCCCAGGCCTGCCAGAAAAGCCAGGTTTTAATGGCTTTGCGAAAGGCCATGAGAGTGGGCAGGGCCCGGATCTCTGGGGGCAGCTCATTCCATAGGGCCGGAGCGGCAACAGAGAAGGCCCTACTCCTAGGGCATCGCCAGCCGGCATTGTCCCGCTGAAGGTACCCGGAGGAGGTCCATCCTGTGTGATCTTATTGGTCTGAGGGAGGTGTGTGGCAGAAGACGGTCCCGTAGATAGCCAGGTCCTAGGCCATGTAGGGCTTTAAAGGTAATAACCAGCACCTTGAATCAAGCAAATAACTCCTGCCGTTAAGTGAGTCATACAGTCATTAAGCGAAGCCACTGGGAAGGTGACAAACGGCTATCCCCCGAGCACAGAAGTCTACAACCTTCATAAATACTCTTATGTGCCAGTTGCCAAGCACACAAATTTCGACTGACCACAGGAACGCTGCAATGAGTAAGTACAATGAGTAAGCCCGTTGTCACCATTGCCACTGCCATTGGTCACTAATGGCTGTAAGTCAAGGACTACCTTTCATTAGGAAATACAAGGATAGGACAAGGAAGGAGGGAAGATGGGCACATTGCAGCCAATCCAACTGTTCGCCCCACGAACCTTAATTTTTGATCTCAAGGCTGGCTCACTGTCCTGCCGAAGTTAGATTTGCCTGCTCAGCTTCTAAACAAAGAATCGGGGTGATTTGCCCTTCAGTTAAAACAGCAAAATCCTTGCTGCAACCTCAGAGGTCTAGGAGAACATTAAGAAATCCCCACAAATGTCAGGAAGGAAAGGAGGAAGGAAGGAAGTAGAGAAGGGAGAGAGGGTGAAAAGAAAGAGGCAAGGAGAGGAGGATGGAAAGGAGAGAAAGAGGAGGAGAGAAGGTAGGAAGGGGATGAGGAAGAGCAGGAATAGGAGAAAGGTACGGGAAGAAGGGGAAGGAGAGGAGGAAAGTAGAGAAGGGAGGGAGGGAGAAAGGAAAGGGAAAGGAAGATGGAAGGGAGAGAAAAGGAAGGAGAGAGGGTAGGAAGGGAAAGATGAAGAATAGGAGCAAAGGAGAGGTAAGGGAAGAAGGAAGGGGAAGGAAAGGAGGAAGGAAGAAAGTAGAGAAGGGAGAGAGGGTGGAAAGAAAGAGGTAAGGAGAGGAGGATGGAAAGGAGAGAAAGAGAAGGAGAGAGGGTAGGAAGGGGATGAGGAAGAGTAGGAGAAAGGTACAGGAAAAAGGAAGGGAAGGGAGAGCAGGGAGGAAGGGAGAAAAGAAAGGGAAAATAAGGTGGTGTTATAACAGGAGGAAGGGATGGTAAATAAAGTAACCCAAACTGTATATTATAACCTATTAAATGAAATAATAAATGTATAAGAATGATAAATGCTAAAACACTTGTAACCAAATGACATGCTATATGTGATGATGTTTTTTTTTTCTGTTTTGTTTTTTGTTTTTATTTTTTATTTTTTCATTGTTGTGGGTATGTGTTGTCTATGTAACAAATAATAATAATAATAATAATAATAATTAAAAAAAAAAATCCCCACAAATGTCTGATGCTTGTTTAAGATGAACAAACCCAGAAGGATCTAGCTTAGAGCATCTTCTCTTCCTTAAAATCTACAATATTTTTCTTGCTTTTAGCACTCTTTCTATTAGTGGTTAGCTGCTATTTATGGACTATCGTGAAAATATTCACTTTTAGCATCTCAGTTCTCTGCTGTTGGCTTAGCAACGTTAGGAAGCTTGGTGGTACAGCTCGTAGTAACTTGTTTGTAATCACCCGTCATTTCCTACTGACATACGTTGGTAGCAGATATAGAGCAAAGCAGGGGCTTATTTCGGAATAAACTAAAACAGTGTTTCTCAACCTTGTCAACTTGAAGATGTCTGGACTTCAACTTCCAGAATTCCCCAGCCAGCATTCGCTGGCTGGGGAATTCTGGGAGTTGAAGTCCAGACATCTTCAAGTTGCCAAGGTTGAGAAACACTGAACTAAAATGACATGATGACTGGCTGAGGGAATATACTGGTCCAGTATCTGATTTCCCTTCGTATAAATGATTCTGTATTTGGATGGTTAGCTGGCTGAGATATTGGCATTTGAACAAAGAGCATTTATTTTGTGTTTTACTACTCTGGATGAAACGTTAACATATATTGCTAGTCCGTGTACGATATGCCGTGCGCTAAATAAATAAAGAAGTAAAATTCTGAATGGTGGGGGGGGAAGGGACAAGAGGGCCGTGTTTTCAATTACAGCAAAAAAATAAAATAAAAAAATCTACTGGCTCATTTCGATGCAGCCACACATTTTTCTTAGCTGGTTAAACAAATCTGGCTTCTAATTGCTCATTGCTTATTCAAAGGATTTGAAATTATGAGGAGCTGTAATAACGAGAAATAATTCTCTCAGGGCTAGCAGATGATTTTTTAAAAAGAGATTGAAAGATTCTGTTTCTTCCATATATAGGTATTTATGTATGAATATTTCTTCCGATAGCCACATTTTTGCAAGTGTACCAAAAAGGCAACCACAGAGAACCACAGGCTGCCTCAGAGCCACTGTTACAGGAGGGCAAAATTGCTCATACAATAACAACTATGGTCTCGTTATTCAGTGATGCTTCAGAATACGAAAAGCAGAAGGAAACAAAAAGACTTCAGGTGCTTTCTTAAGGGAATAGCGGAGTAATTATGAAGAAAAGCACCTCTGAATCTCCACTGCTTTCTCCCTTGCAAATGGAGGTTTTTTCCAGATCCCTTTCATTCAAGGGAGTGTAAAATTAGACCCTGGCCTTGCAACGGTTAGAGGAAAAAAACGAAAATCTTCATGAGCACCCAGCTGATTTAAGGAAATATCCATCCTCCGAGGGACAGAAAACACAGGCTCTCTGTTTTCTCAACACAGCCATGTTTCTCAACCTTGGCAACTTTACCTGGCCGGGGAATTCTGGGAATTGAAGTCCACCCAAGTTGCCAAGGTTGAAAAAGACTGCCCTGCCTCTCAAAAACTCAAAAACACCCACCGCTCTTTTTCTCCTTGGTTTTTAATTGTAAATTTGTGACTCTTTATGTGAAGTTCTGCTTCCATATTTCCAGTTACACAGTTTATTCCCCGAAACGTGGCCGCTGATGAATGGGATATCTCAGCGGGAACTTCCACCGGCAATCCTGTTCCTGCCCTTTCAAAATAGGGGCCCTGAAGTTTTGGGAGAGGCCCACCTTGGATGTGTGCCACAGAGAAGAGAGAGGTGCAAAGTCATTCTTTGGCTCCTGCGGTGCGGGATGGATGCATCCTTCCTTTTGGAGAACTAAGCTTGTTCAAGTTCTACCAGCACCCCATCACAGTCTTTGGGGTGCAGGAAAACTACCGGCTTTCCGTGAGCCCCGATTTGGGGTTTGTCACTCAGAACGCGGATATTTTTCCTCTTCAGCTCTTTGATGGCGTTGGCGATATTGTCCACCTGGCAAAACAAAGAGAGAGAGATCGGTTTTCGAAGAGTTGCTTGTCAGAAATGGAGACTTCTTAAAACCAGAAGAGAAAACCTCTGGGGCCCCAGATGTTCCTCAAATACAACGCTCAACGCGCAAGGCTATTGGGGGGGAAAGGCTTGGAAGGATAGTTCAGTGCATTCATTGTCAAATGAATCACTGCAGTTGTTATATCAATAACACAGTTATGGAGTGAATCTGGAGACTCTAGGAAGAGTGCAGAGAAGAGCAACCAAGAGGATTAGGGGACTGGAGGCTAAAACACATGAGGAACAATTGCGGGAACTGGGTATGTCTAGTTTAATAAAAAGAAGGACCAGGGGAGACATGATAGCAGCCTTCCAATATCTCAGGGGTTGCCCCAAAGAAGAGGGAGTCAAACTATTCTCCAAAGCACCCGAGGGCAGAACAAGAAGCAATGGATGGAAACTAATCAAGGAGAGAAGCAACGTAGAACCGAGGAGAAATTTCCTGACAGTTAGAACAATTAATGAGTGGAACAACTTGCCTCCAGAAGTTGTGAATGCCCCAACATTGGAAGTTTTTAAGAAGACCTTGGATAACTATTTGTCTGAAACGGTATAAGGTTTCCTGCCTAGGCAGGGGGTTGGACTAGAAGACCTCTAAGATCCCTTCCAACTCTGCTATTCTATTCTATTCTATTCTATTCTATTCTATCCCCTTCCCCTATCAACTCCGATTGTCAGAAGGTGGCTCAAAGGGACACACTGCAATGGCCATGAGTCCCTTGCCAAGCATCTGAATTTTGATCACGTGACTGTGGGGATGCTGCAATGGCCATAAGTGTGAAAAACGGTTGTAAGTGGCTTTTTTCCAAGGCTGTTGTAACTTTGAACGCTCACTAAATGAACTGTTGCAATTGAAAGACTATCTGCATTTCTAAAGCAGATTTTGCTCAGAATGATAGACAGCAAGGTGATCCAACCCGTCAGTCCTAGAGGAGATCAACCCTGACTGCTCTTTAGAAGAGGAAACTCAAAGACTTTGGCCCCCTAAGGAGAAGGAAGAAGGACTCCCTGGAGAAGAGCCTCATGCTGGGAACGATGGAGGGCAAAAGAAGAAGGGGACGGCAGAGAAGGAGGTGGCTGGATTCAATGGACTCCAGAGGATGGTAGAGGACAGGAAGGCCTGGAGGAACATTGTCCATGGGATCAGACATGACTTCGCAACTAACAACAACATAGATATATATGTAGGTAGATAAATAGGTAGGTAGATTGATTTAGATAAAGACTCACTAAACCAATCAGTCCTAGAGGAGATCCACCCTGACTGCTCTTTAGAAGGCCAGATCCTGAAGAGGAAACTCAAAGACTTTGGCCACCTAATGAGAAGGAAGGACTCCCTGGAGAAGAGACTCATGCTGGGATCGATGGAGGGCAGAAGAAGAAGAAGGGGACGGCAGAGAAGGAGGTGGCTGGATGGAGTCACCAAAGCAGCTGGCATGAGCTTAAATGGACTCCAGAGGATGGTAGAGGACAGGAAGGCCTGGAGGAACGTTGTCCAGGGGGTCGCGATGGGTCGGACACGACTTTGCAACTAACAACATCTTTGATATGAAACAAAACCAGAAAATACCTCCAGGCAGATGTGATGCATCCCCCCGGCCTTATTTTTTTGCAGGAATCCCGTGATGGGGCTTTTTTCTCCCAGGGGGTGTAGAAGCTCGAGTTTCGTGTTTCCCAGCTCCACGAAGACCGTGTAGACTCCGTGGTCGGGGAGGGGAAGGACTTCGCTCACGCGGGCTTGTAGCACATCCCTGTAGAGAGCGGTGGCTTTTTCCAGGTCAGGCACGGCGATGGCCACATGGTTGAGCCGTCCCAACTTCCACAAAGCTTGGGGAATCACCCGGTCTGAGGACCATCTGACCGTCGGAGAGCTCCAGTGGAGGCGCGTGAAAAGACCTGGAACAAGGAGAAAAACCACGTCTCCAGATGTGTTGGAAAGCTCGGGTGCTACGACTCGTCACCTCGGGGGGGGGGAGTGCCAGGTGCAACCTTGCAGGTGTGAAGGACGGTAAGGCCACGAAGGAAGAACGGTGGCCTCCAGATAACCCACCTCCCAGATATGGATGAGGAGGAAGGTGCCATAAGATCATCGTATTTTCCTGGCATGTTCTGCAATCTTTGCTCCTTCTCCTGGTCTGAAAATTAAGGCGGCTTCAGTTGGATTGCACTCTAGAATATGGGTTTTCAACTTTGGCCACGTTAAGAGGGGTGGATTTCAACTCCCAGAATTCCCCAGACAGCATGGGAGTTCTGGGAGTTGAAATCCACCCCGCTTAACGTTGCCAAAATTGAAAAAAACACTGCTCAGTTTTTGGGTTGAAATGTCAGCTCAGAAGACAGCCCAGATCTTACAAATATAAAGGTAAAGATTGCCCCCCGCAAATATGTGCTACTCGTTCCCGAATCTTTTAATTTCCGATGAGCCAGCGCTGTCCAAAGACGTCTCTGTATTCATGTGGCTGGCATTCGCTGGCTGGGGAATTCTGGTAGTTGAAGTCCAGACATCTTCAAGTTGACAAGGTTGAGAAACACTGCACTAGGGTAAATGTACTATAAATCAGGGACTAACAAGATTGTTGAAAATGCTCCCTCATTCTCAAGAATTTAGACACACAAAGTTACCCTCCCAACAGCCAAATATCAAACTTTCCCAGAACGACACAGAGCCTGGTTTCCTTGAGCAGAAAATGTGGGTTGTGCACCCATGCCTGAAAATCCCCAAATGTCCTATACAATGTTTATAGTTTCACAGTAGAAATCTTTTAGCATTTCTCTCCCCAGCTGTTAAGCACGCTGCAAAATGCCTGATGTTTCACATTCACAAATGTGTTAAAACTGCAAATATGAATAAGCTAATCCATTTTTTCCACCCCACATTAAGGCTGGGGGTAAGTAGAAGCAGCTGGTTCCCGCTGACTTCTTCAGAGGGACATGAACGAAATCTGCACTTCTATTGTTCACATTTTGAACTAGTTGCCAGCTTAGCTGTAGGCAGGATTGAGGGGCGAGGAACTTGCCCTGCAGGGACATTGGGGGGGATGGGGGACTACAGGTGTGCCTGTTGGAGCTGCCACAAGTCGGAGACAAATGTGACAAGCGGTTTACTGTCTGCTGGATTATTGGAAAGATCGCTGCAGCAAAATAATTATGCGATGCAATTTAAAAAATGGTCTTGGAAGTTTCCTACTGTCCTAAATGTTAGATATTATTATTGTGGTTGGTTGCACAGTCATCCAGATGTTTAGGCTGGATTTGGAATTTTATCCACCTATTGAGTCTTTCCCAAGGATTTGGGAGAGCAGATATTCTTATTTGACGATGTTAAAAGTACCATCATAGCTGTTTTTTAAATTATCGCTGTTGCACTTTATTATTGTTGTTGTTGTTCGCACAATCAGTCAGATGTTTTATAGACCGTCTTTGGCAGTTTTGTCAATCAAGTTCAAGAGTTTGGGGGCAGTGTTTTTCAAACTTGGGAACTTTAAAACGTGCAGACTTCAGTTCCCCAGAATTCCCCAGCCACCATGATGAGTGGAGAATCCTGGGAATTGAAGTCCATTGAGAAACACCGCTGTATCATGCCATTCAGGAGAACAAAATGATGCTCCTTTTGAAAAGATACTATAGGACTGCCTGCCCCACAGGGACGGAGGGATATTGGGTTGTCTTCTCCCTCCGGGCAGGGCAGACCACACAATCTGCGATTCCCCCAAAGCAGGCAGGTAGAGACATGTGCTGCCCTGCGGTGGCAATGGAGCCTCCATGTACAGGAGCAGCCTACCCTTACGATGCATTCCAGGCGAGGGAAGGAATTGCACCCCGCGCCTTGCGCGCTTCCAAGCATCCCTCCCAGGGAAAGAGCGTTGCACCCAGCTTCAATCCAGCTGTTGCAACCCTTTAATCTCGCACAGCGGCAGAATGGAGGATTTTTTTGCAGGCATTCATGCGCGGCTGCACCAATGCAAGCATTGCAAGCGTGCAAAAGGCTCCACCCGGCCAGGTTGCAAACGGGTCTCTGGTGCAGAAAGCGCCTCCCTCTCCCTCCCCGTTTCTTCCCCTAATTCCCCAACACGTACCTGCCACCAGTTTCCCCTTGAGGGCGGCCATCTTTATACCTGGCAAGGCCAGCCTCGGCTCCTTCGCCTTTTCGGGCGCGGTGAAGCCAAAGAGGAACTGGCAACAGCGTCGCCGCGGGGCCAAAATTAGCCGGAGGAGGAACAGCGGCCGTTCGCAAAGCAGAGGAAGAACCGCCGCTAGGTCCTAGCGCCTGCCTTTTTCAAGAGTCCCGCTCCCTCCCCCCCAATAGGTACTTTTTGACGTATATATTTCACAACCACAACCACAAAAAATAGAGGTGACAATGCAAGGCAGGGGATGCAGCACTTAGGGGCGGCGAGGCTCCTTCCGATCAGCGGGAGGTTGGAGAGCAGTTCTAAGGATGCTAAGGGGGGGTTGGGTGCCTGTTGCAAAGCAGGGTTTTCTTTTTCCAAAGGCTGAATGCGCTCCGACGACGCCACCTGCCCCAAAGGACCCGCCTCTGCAGGCCGCCTGTGCATGCCCACCCCGTGCAAACGAGTCGCTCAGCCTTTCCATGGGATGGCCGCCCCACCTTGCAGGGCTGTTGGGAAGGTACAGGGGAGAGAGACGTAGGGAGGGAGAGAAGGGAGAGCTGTGCAATAAAAGCGTCCGTTGCCTTCACCCCCATTGCAAAAGGTTCGGGAGCTCCGCTGGTTTGCCCGGCCAGACAACTCGCCACCCTTGTAGAGCAGAGCCACCCGGACCTTTTCTTCTCCAAGCGGAACCTTCCTCCGCGGAGCGAGCGTTTCCGGGCGGAGCCGATTGGGGGACGGACGCGCCGAAGAGGCGCCCTACAAGCATGGCGGACCTCGCTGCGGCCCCGTCTCCACGGCAGCGGCTGGACACGTGTTTGGCGCTTCTGGGCGCCGCTGCGGGTCGCCCCGAGCAGTTCCTCAGGTAGAGACGGGCTCAGAAAGCGGGTTCCGGGCGGGGGTCGGTCTCCCCCGAAGCGTCGCACTACAACGCCCATCGCTCCCAGCCAGCGGGGCAAGGCAGAGGGACCCTCTTGGAGGGCGGCTTCAGGGTGGCCGGCTCCGCGGGAGGAGAGCCTCCTCCGGCCAAGCACCCGCCGCGTCCCCCGCTGTAGCCGAGCCTTTGGCTGCCAGGTGGAAATCCGCCCGGTGCAGCGCAGAGGGCGCCCGGTTGGGGAAGGAGGCTCGCCTTTTACCCGGGGATTGCAGGGAGGGTCCCGGATTGCTCCCCCTTCCTTCCTTGTGTTGTTATCCTCCTCCCCACGCCTGCCGGTTTTGCATACCGGGAACGTTGCTTGCAATAAAAGAAAAATCATGTAGTGATTTATTAAGCTTTTTTTGCAGCTCAACTTTCAATGACTGAACGGCTCACAACAGATAAATTACAGTAGAATCAATGAAAGGTTAATAGTATTGATATATGCTGTCCAAATCTCAATGACTCGGAGCAGCTTACAACCCTCAAATCAGCAATAAAGTCGATCAAACTTGATCATAACAATGGTGACTTATTAAGCTTGTATGTCACCTGGCTGTCAGCTACCTTGGATGGTTTTCAAGAAACCACAAAAAAACCCCCCAATAATGGTTTATTAAACTTGCTTGCTGTCCAATTTTCTTTTCTTTTTTTGAAAAGCCCCTCCCCCCCCCAATAACCACTCTTACATCATTAATCTTACAAGTGTGTCATCTGGGTACAATCTTTGTGTCATTATATTTAACAGTTACATCATTTTTTTAAAATCTATTTTTTATCTTACCTTTACATTTCAATTGCCTTTTAATTCAACTCCCACCCTATAATTCTGCGTTCTTTCCCAAATTATTCAATTTTATAGCAATAGCAGTTAGACTTATATACCGCCTTCATAGAGCTTTCAGCCCTCTCTAAGTGGTTTACAGAGTCAGCATATCGCCCCCACAGTCTGGGTCCTTATTTCACCCATCTCGGAAGAATGGAAGGCTGAGTCAACCTTGAGCCTGGTGAGATTTGAACCGCCGAAGTGCAGATAACAGTCAGTTGAAGTGGCCTGCAGTACTGCACTCTAATTTTCTGTTTCTGTTTGTCTATATTCATTTTCTATCCAGTGATTTAAAAAAAACAACATTCCCATCTCTTATCATGCTCTGATTCTTCCTTCTCTTTTAATTGCCAACGTTAATTTTCAGTGAGTCTGTGACTCACAGCCATCCAATGAAATGACAGTGAAATCAATGGGTGATGATTTATTCAACTTGTGTGCCACCAGATTCTCAACGGCTCCTTGGGTGGTTCATGAAACGAAGACCTGGAGGGTCAGCCAGGCTTTAAGAAGGGGCAAAAGTAATTTGATCTTGAGGGGCCTGTCATCTCTTTGCCTTCCAGTGTCCAGGAGGGACTTGCCGCTGAATTCCTCACTTTGACCAAAACGCTCTACGATTTCCATCACGCCCTTCGAGGAGAAATCGTGGCTGGAAGCCCTTTAGAACAGCTGGTGGTCGAGGACTTTGATGAGGAGCAGATCTGGCAACAGCTGGAGCTCCAGAACCATGCCGTCCTGGGGTCCTTGAAGAAAGCAGTCGCGAGAAACGTGGAGGACGAGGAAAACGGGGTGCTTTCCCTTCTCCCAGACGTTGAGGAGGACGAGGAAGATGAGGCAGGAGATGGTGAGGAGGACATGGGCGCGGAGGACGAAGCGGGGAAGGAAGCCAGCAGCAGTCACAGTGAAGAGGAAGAAGAGCTTGGCCAAACAAGAACCAATTTGGAAGCCTCCCAAAATGGTCCTTTCAGCGACGAGGACTCTGAGCTGGACTTTGATATCGATAGGTTAGAGCAGCAAGCCCAAAGGTCAAAGAGCGTGAGGAAAAAGACGGGGTCAGACTCCCTGGTGGACGACAGATTTTTCAAACTCTCCGAGATGGAGGCCGCTTTGAAGGCGGAGGAGGAGAAAGAAGGGAGCAGAGATAATGACAGCGATGGAATAGATTATTTCGAAGAGATTTTCTCTGAAGATGATGATGATGACGAGGAGGAGGAGGAGGAGTTTGGATCGAGGAAGAGGAAGGTAAGCGCTTGAGAGAAAATATTGTATTTTTATAAGGTAAACTTATTCTGCTCTCAAAGGTGATATTATTTTGAGACCCTTTGAGGCAGGAAAAGAAAGAATTGGGATTCAAAACCAATTCTCCAGATCAACTTAGAAGAGCTGACTGGGGAATTCTGGAAGTTGAAGTCCACAGACATTGCTGCAAATATTTATCCAATTTGTACAATTATTTTAAAGTTCTGCTTTGCATCCTTTGAAAGAAAAGGGACTCTGGAAAATCCTAGAGCAAAACTCTGCAGATCTATCCCATGTATTTTGAGAAGAAACATCCTTTTAGTCACTCACATTCCAGGGTGTTCAATATTCACTGTCCATCAGCTTCTGTTTTCTTCTTCCGCAGGCGAGTAAAAGTGCTCGCGATCTTAAATATCAAGATTACTTCGATCCTGTGGATGAGAGCAGCGAGCCCATGGATGAACAGAAAGATGACCAAAATAGCCAGAGTGGAGAAGGTGGAGAAGAAGAGGAGGAGGAGGAAGAGGAGGAAGGCAGTGCTGAGAGCGCTCCCGAGTATGTGGCTGATCTCTAAAGGCACAGTTCTATTTTAATAAAGAAGTTACAAAATCTTTAATGCATCTATAATGCAAACTTTGTAGAAACCTCCGTAACAGGTACATTCAGTAAGAGCCAGTTGGTGTGATGGTTCAATTGCTGGCCTAGAAACCAGGAGACTGTGAGTTCTAGTCCCGCCTTAGCCATGAGAGCCAGCTTTAAGCCAATCACCGGGAATCTGAGTTCTAGTCCCGCCTTAGCCATGAAAGCCAGCTAGGTGACTTTGAGCCAATCACCAGGAATCTGTGAGTTCTAGTCCCATCACCTTAGACATGAAAGTCAATAGCAATAGCAGTTAGACTTATATACCACTTCCTAGGGCTTTCAGCCCTCTCTAAGCAGTTTATACAGAGTCAGCATATCGCCCCCAACAACAATCCGGGTCCTCATTTTACCCACCTCGGAAGGGTGGAAGGCTGAGTCAACCCTGAGCCGGTGAGATTTGAACAGCCGAACTGCCGAACTAGCAGTCAGCTGAAGTAGCCTGCAGTGCTGCATTTAACCACTGCACCACCTTGGCTCTGGATGACATTGGGCCAATCACCTCGCAGGAATGTTGTGGAGAAAATAGGAGGAGGAAGATGTATTCCCTGCCTTGAGTTACTAATAAAGTGACAAAGGCAGGATAAAAGTGCAATAAATAAAAATACGTGCCTAATGAATTTATTTGTTACTCTAATGTTGAATAGGAGCGCTGAGGACGTGGGTGAAATGATTCAGACTGAGCGTGGGAAGAGCAGAGACCCCCCCAAGAGAGTGACTTTTTCCTTGCCCTTCGACAGCGACGAGGAGGAAGAAACGGAGCCGCCATTCCAGGAAAAATCTAAAAAGGCCCCCGAAATGAAATCGTCCTTTGAGAAAAGGCAGGAAAAGGTGAACCTAAATCCACGTGGGCTGTTATCTGAAAGAATCTTTATAACTACCCTGTTTCCCCGAAAATAAGACCTCCACGGATAATAATCCCAATCAGGCTTTTGAGCGCATGTGCTAAAATAAGCCCTCCCCAAAAATATCGCAACACAGCAGCAACCATGAGGTGACCACCTTCACCGCCTCCTGCACCTCAAAAATAATAAGGCCTCCCCGAAAGTAAGGCCAAGGGGGTCTTATTTCAGGGGTCAAAAGGAAATAAGACCCTCTCTTATTTTTGGGGAAACATGGTATGAAATCTTCAGGCCGGAAGGGAAAAAAAAATGAAGCGAGGAAGGGACAAGAAAGGGGTTAAAGTGTTTTTCTCAACCTTGGCGACTTTAAGTCCTGTGGACTTCAACTCCCAGAATTCCCCCAGCCTGGGGGAATTCTGGGAGTTGA
Source organism: Thamnophis elegans (assembly GCF_009769535.1). NCBI lineage: Eukaryota > Metazoa > Chordata > Lepidosauria > Squamata > Natricidae > Thamnophis > Thamnophis elegans. The sequence continues at coordinate 1,665,335 of NC_045556.1, read as the reverse complement.
AGTCCACAGGACTTAAAGTCGCCAAGGTTGAGAAACACTGGGTTAAAACATTTGGGCCTTGGGAATGAAAGTTTGCTCGTTTCCCCCCTTCCAGATGAGCGAAAGAATAAAATCCCTTGAAGAGGAGCTGCTGAAGGAGAAGCCGTGGCAACTGAAGGGCGAAATTGGGGGGCAGAAGAGACCCGAGAACAGCCTCCTGGAGGAGATGCTGCTGTTTGACCATGCCGTCCGAATGGGTGAGCCTTGAATGGAGCACAGAGACGGAAGGAAGAAATGCTCCTTAGCGTTTACCGTATTTTTCGGAGTATAAGACACACTTTCCCACCCACCCCTTAAAAGAGACTGAAAAGAGGCGTCTTATACTCCAAATGTAGCTTTTTGGAAGCTTTTTTTCCAGCCCTATTGAGGTGCTAACAAGTGAAGCGGTCTTCCGCTTTTCTTATTGCTTCTCTCTCCAACGATCAGCTGTGCTGTAGAAGCGGTTTTTTAATCCCCCACGTTAAGGAGCATTTCTTCCCCTGGGGTAAAAAACATGCATGTGCATTTGCATGCATGCATGCAAGAGCCAAGGTGGCGCAGTGGTTAAATGCAGCACTGCAGGCTACTGCTAGATCAGCAGGTCAGCGGTTCAAATCTCACCGGCTCAGGGTTGACTCAGCCTTCCATCCTTCCGAGGTGGGTAAAATGAGGACCCAGATTGTTGGGGGCAATATGCTGACTCTCTGTAAACCGCTTAGAGAGGCCTGAAAGGCCTATGAAGCGGTATATAAGTCTACTGCTATTGCTATTCAAAACCAGCAAAACTTGCCAGACTTAAGGATGCTAGCCAGATGTATAGGCGGAATTTGTTTTTCCTATTTTCCTCCCCAAAAACTAAGGTGCGTCTTATCCTCTGAAAAATACGGTATGTGTTTGGTTTATTTCATTTTTATACAAATAAGTCATGTTGGTGAACATTTCCAACCCACCTTCCTCCTCTTATTTTCCTCACAGCAACAACCTTGTGAGGCGGGTTGGACTGAGAGAGAGAGCGATGGGCCCAAAGTCACCCAGCTAGCTTTCATGCTTAAAGTGGACTAGAACTCACCGTCTCCTGGTGATTAGTCCAAAGTCACCCAGTTGGCTTTCATAGCTAAGGCAGGACTAGAACTCACCGTCTCCTGGTGATTGGCCCAAAGTCACCCAGTCGGCTTTCATAGCTAAGGCAGGACTAGAACTCACCGTCTCCTGGTGATTGGCCCAAAGTCACCCAGTCGGCTTTCATAGCTAAGGCAGGACTAGAACTCACCGTCTCCTGGTGATTGGCCCAAAGTCACCCGACTTGCTTTCTTGCCTTAGGCAGGACTAGAACTCACATTTCCCCTTCTTTCTAAGCCAGCACCTGAACCAAATTGGCTCTTGTAGCTAGGAAAGCTGGCTCGTCCCTGGCCAAGATAGATCCATCATCTGGTTATTTTCAAAAAAACGATCCTGTTAAATCTCACTCTGGGCACGAATGAGAATGCATCTGCTGAAACATTATCTCCGCATTGGTGACAGGAAGGGCATCCGGCCAGGACTCGGCTCCATTCAGTCGCCCCAAACACCACCAATGCAAGGGATTACGGGGGTCTTTAAAAGTAGATGATACTGTTAAATCTTACTGTGTGTGTGTTTGTTTTTTTTAATGTGTGCGTTCTCAGCTCCGATGGTCACAGAAGAAACAACTCTTGAGCTGGAAGATATTATCAAGAGAAGGATAAAAGATCAGGTGAGTAAAAACTATTAGTCTTTCTCTCATTCATGCTGCTTGAGAGAGGAACCTGCCCATTTGGCCACCCTAGCTGCTCCGTGATGCTGGTTTGCTGTTCTCCATGTTGTCTGAATTGTGGGTGTCCTTCCTTGAAGGCGGTACAGAAGATTGTTTTCCCATTTTCTAAGAACCCTTAAGAGTCTGTTGCTATGGAAAATAAAAACACATTTTAACGGAAGAGTCTGTTGCTGCGGAATTTTTCTAAGGAAGCAATCTGGCGTTTCAGCGTTAAAAGGTTGATAAGTTTTCATGATTCTGGCATGCCTTTAAAAAAAATAAAATCCAATTCTTTACCTTGTACAGATTTGTGTTCTTAACTCCTGCAATTTTGTCAAGCTAATTTTATGGCTTATTACAGAGAAAGAATTGCATGAAGGCGGAACTTAATCCAGAGCGAGATGTTCATTGCTATCTGCGGCAAGCATTGCTCTGGAGTTTCTTTTAAGACACACACACACACAAGAAACACCCCCCCATGTTAACATTTTGTGTCCTAGGCTTGGGATGATGTTGTCCGTAAAGAAAAACCGAAAGAAAATCCATTTGAGTATAAGAAGCGTTTGACTCTGGATCAGGAGAAGAGCAAATTGAGCCTGGCTGAAATTTACGAGCAGGAATATTTGAAACTGAATCAGGTGCGTTATCGTCCGTTACTGAAATTTAGGCTTAACCCCTCTGCCGAAGCGTTTTGCTTATTTCCACCGGACGACCCAGGAATTGGTGGTTGTGCGAATTCAGTAGGGGAAAAAAAAAAAGAATTGCAAGCCAATTGCTAATTCTTAAGTTGGACTTCACTGATTTGCTTTTTGTTTTCTTATTCTGCTTGAATTATGTGTTAGGACTGGACAAGGTTACAAATATGATGGTTAGAAATAAAGTTTTGGGTTTTTAAGAATAAAACAATGTGGATATATCCTACATTTTTGAGAAATACTTCTGCAGCGCTCGAGTGTATCCTGGGTTGATACAGATTAAAAATCTTTCTCAGACCCTGTTTTATGCCCACGTATTCAATTTCTTGGCATTCAGCAGTAAAATACAACAAATCATTTTATAAAAGAATATAGCAATAGCAGTTAGACTTATATACCGCTTCATAGGGCTTTCAGCCCTCTCTAAGCGGTTTACAGAGTCAGCATATCGCCCCCAACAACAATCCGGCTCCTCATTTTACCCACCTCGGAAGGATGGAAGGCTGAGTCAACCTTCAGCCGGTGAGATTTGAACAGCCGAACTGCAGAACTGCAGTCAGCTGAAGTAGCCTGCAGGGCTGCATTTCACCACTGCGCCACCTCGGCTCTATCTAAGAAACCAAACCTTATATGAGATTAAAAATTAAGATACCTTCTATCCTCCCATTTTTTTAAAAAAAGGAATTGCTCTCCTTAACGCAACGTTGTGTTAATGCAGAAAAAAACAGAAGAGGAGGAAAAATCTGAGCATGTTGAAATACAGAAAATGATGGACTCTCTCTTTGTTAAACTGGACGCCCTCTCCAACTTCCACTTCATGCCGAAACCGGTAAGTACGATGCCCCTGCAGACTTGGGAGCAAGTATTCTATGAGTAAAAGCTCAAAAGTTTTGAGTAGAAGGGTTGAGAATATGTTGCCTCCTTAGAAGACTTTTAAAGTCCATATCCGTGTTTCTCAACAATAGCAATAGCAGTTAGACTTATATACTGCTTCATAGGGCTTTCAGCCCTCTCTAAGCGCTTTACAGAGTCAGCATATTGCCCCCAACAATGTCCTCATTTTACCCACCTCGGAAAGATGGAAGGCTGAGTCAACCTTGAGCCGGTGAAATTTGAACTGCTGAACTGCAGTCAGCTGAAGTAGCCTGCAATGCTGCATTTAACCACTGCGCCACCTCGGCTCCTCAACTTCCAGAATTCTCCAGCCAGCATGGGGAAATTGAAGTCTCCCCATCTTAAAGTCGCCAGAGTTGAGAAACATGGTTCTTTATGTTTTTATGTCTCTGTAGGATGATAAGGAAGATGTGACGTGGTGGCTCAGTGGCTAAGACGCTGAGCTTGCCAATCAGAAAGATCGGCAGTTCGGTGGTTCAAACCCCTAGCGCCGCGTAACGGAGTGAGCTCCCATTACTTGTCCCAGCTTCTGCCAACCTAGCAGTTCGAAAAACGCAAATAGAAAAATAGGGACCACCTTTGGTGGGAAGGTAACAGCATTCCGTGCACCTTCGGTGTTTAGTCATGCCAGCCACATGACCACGGAGACGTCTTCGGACACCGCTGGCTCTTGGGCTTTGAAACGGAGATGAGCACCGCCCCCTAGAGTCAGGAACGACTAGCACTTAGGTGCGAGGGGAACCTTTACCTTTAGGATGATAAGTAAAGAGGAAATGCAGCTTTTAGGCCTTTTACCCACCCAATTGCACTTCATTTATCTTTAGGACTGCAATGGTTGAATGACGATGTATATCCATCATGCCTCTCTTTTTTGTTTTTTTCTTCCCCCGTAGCCTGTGCCAGAAGTTAAAATTGTCTCCAATCTCCCAGCAATCACCATGGAAGAGGTGGCTCCAGTACATGTCAGCGATGCTGCCCTTCTGGCACCTGAAGAAGTCAAGGTGTGGCATTAAGGTTCCTTGTTCTCCGCCACTAGCTGATCCCATCCTTGGGAATCTGGTTCCATGCCAGGCTGGGGTGAAGTCCAGGGAGGGAACTCATGCAGTTGATTTGATCCACACACCCTCCGAGGTTCTTCTGCTCTGCCTAAAGGGAAACGAGGTCATTTCAGTGGGTTTTGGGGGCCGGTGGGGGAATCATTCCAGCAAACGGCTCTAAAGGGAAAGCAAAATCTCTTGTGTTGTTGTGTTGTGGACATGTTAGTGGCGGGCCTGGGTTGGGTGTCCCGGAGAGTTCTTTTTCCTTTTTTTAAATAGTATTTATTGAATTTTCCAACATTTAAAGGACAAAACACAAATTTACACTTACGACAGCTTTTCCATATCGGTATCAATATCTCTCTTAACAATCCTATTTACAAACATTAATATTTCCATTTCACCATCCTAAATTATATCCTTATTTAGGTCAGAATAGCTTCAAGTTCAATATCATCTATTCCCTATGCCTTTTACATTCTATATATTATACTTCAACATTTTATACCCTAAGTTTTTACATTTACTTCAAGCCAGGAATACCATCTATTCCAGATTTGATAGTACTCGGTTTCCTCCCTCGCCTTCATTTCCATAGACAGCCTATACATCTCTGCACCTTCATAAATTTTTCTTCTTCTTTTTTTTTTCTCTTTTTAAAATTTTTATTTTCCATTTTCATAACATATAATCACATGTGTACTATTACATAGCCAATATCTTATTGTATTAAGTAGTAATTACATCAGTTCCTCTTGTCATCAACGCCCAGAAAGATAAAAACCCATTATCCATCTCTGCACCTTCATAAATTTTTCTTCTTATAATCGGGTCTGGGGGAGTATCTGTTTGCTTCCAATTCTGTGCTAACACAATTCTACTTGCAGTTAGAATATGTAGTATTATGTATTGTAGTTGTTCCCCTCCATTTTCCCATCAAAAATACCCAGGAGAAAGAGTTTCAACTCTATCCTCTGTTCAGTTATCTCTTCCAGCCACTTTCTTATCTTAAGCCAATATTTTCTGATCTTAGGGGCAGGTCCACCACATGTGGTGGAATGTTCCCTGCTTATACCCACATCGTCCCGGAGATTTCTGAGTTCCCTGCGAAGATTTCTGGGATCAAAATTGGTTTGTTGGTTTGGGGGGTTTTTTTTGGCCAAAATGCTTCACTTGCTTGTATTTTAGGAGAAGAACAAAGGGGGCGATGTGAAAACCAACGCCGAGAAGACCCCCACCGATAAGAAACGGGATCGCAGGAAGAAGAAGATGATGAAACGCCTGAGGCTGAAGGAGAAGGAGCGGAGGCAGAAGCTCCTGGAGAGCAAATCGGAACTCGGTGCCAAGCTCAGCAGAAAAGCCTCAGAGGCCCAGCTCAAAAAGCTGACCAAGGAAAGGGGCACCTCGCTGCTTAAGGTACGGTTAAGAAAGTGGGACTCAAGACCCCCAGACGCCCCCTAAATCTTGTCTGTCCGATGCAATAGCAATAGCAGTTAGACTTATATACCGCTTCATAGGGCTTTCAGCCCTCTCTAAGCGGTTTACAGAGTCAGCATATCGCCCCCAACAACAATCCAGGTCCTCATTTCACCCACCTCGGAAGGATGGAAGGCTGAGTCAACCTTGAGCCGGTGAGATTTGAACTGCTGAACTGCAGCTTAGCGGTCAGCTGAAGTGGCTGCAGTACTGCACTCTAACCACTGCGCCCCCTCGGCATAGAAGGATGGTCTTTTATGAAGGTTTCACATGGTCTGTCTCTCTTCCCTTCCCTTTCCTTCCCCTTCTCTCTCTCTCTCTCCCTCCCCTCCCTCCTTCCTCCCTCCCCTCCCTCCCTCCCTTCTTCCTTCCCCCCCCAAAAAAAATTGGAAGTAACATCTGGCTTTGGGGTGAAATTGTCATAAAATGCAGCCACCTGATCTCTGGTTTCAGCACCCAAAGTGGGATCATATAACCGCCTGGGTGGTGGTGGTGGGGAAGCCACTGGGACTGGGTTGTGATTCCCATTTCCCAAGTAGGTTGCAACTTCAGTCAGTCACTAAGGGATGAGTTGTAAGTCAGGGACTATCTGTTTGCAGCTGATTTGAGCAAGTGCCACAAATACAATTTGAAAAAAGATAATGGTACAATTTCTGGCTTGGGCCGACTCTGCTTTTTGTCTAAGGATTCAAACCGTTACGAAGGATCTTTTTTCCAAGAGTCTTGAAATATTTGAGTAGAACTGACTTTCTCTCTGCCCTCTCTTAGAAAAACACACACACACACACACACACACACACACACACACCGCTTTCATCCTCCATCCTGATTAGCATGTGTGAAGCACGAAAGCGTCGATCTCTCTCGCCAAGTCCTTCTGGAGGGCTGCTGGGAAGATTGTGTGCTGCTTAACCCAACGGCTGCCAATGCTTTTTCATCACGGTCAGAGTACAAAATGGGCTTTCCTCCCCCCTGAAAGCTTTGTGTGATTTAGCCTGCTGCTTTTCACATTTATTTAAATCAGTGGTCTCCAAGCTTGGCAACTTTAAGACTTGTGGACTTCAACTCCCAGAGTTCCTCAGCCAGCTTTGCTGGCTGAGGAACTCTGGGAGTTGAAGTCCACAGGTCTTAAAGTTGCCAAGCTTGGAGACCACTGATTTAAAGGCTCCCGTTTTATTGAAAGGATAAGTGTGTTTCCACTCTGCGCCTTTCATTTCCGCCCAGTAAAAAGGCTTCTCTCCCCCCCCCCCTTTGCAGGATGACGGCCGAGACAAACCTTTGAAGTCCTCCAAGGCTTTCTTCTCCCAGCTACAAGATCAAGTGAAAATGCAAATTAAGGAGGCGAAGAATATTCAGAAGAGACCGAAGAAGCAGGCGCTTTCTGCCCAGAAGCTAAAGCTATGATACATTATGCATGTCTCGCTTTGTATAAATTAAACTAAGGGTTGGATTCTTCTTCTTATTATTATTATTTTCTTGATTTAAAACTGTGCTTTGAATTAAACTCCGTTGATAGGCACACATGTCTCCCCTTTTCTCTCAAAGTCATCGCTGTACGCCATCCAATAGGGTCACATTTAAAATGGCCATATTCCCTTCCTTTGGCCACAGTCAGCGGTCACCTCTGGCTACTTGTGATTGCAAGCATTTTTCAGTCAAAGGAGCAAAGGAATTAGGAGTGATGAGGTCCAGCACATAATGTTTCCCCTCCCAAATACCATGCCCCCCTTCACATGGCAGCGAAGTAGCAGCGAAGCAGAGGCTGATACCTCCGAGGCTCCTTCCAACTCCGTTATTCTGTACTCTGCAAAGGGTTTATTGTTTTTCCATGAGCTTGAATTCCTCCCGATGCCTAGGGCGATGGGTGGCTACTATATTTCCGAAGAGCAGCCTGGTGTATATTAAAAACAATCCTTTTGCAGAAATTTAATTGTTGGAAGAGGGCTTTCATCCTCGTCTGGTTAAAGCAGCTCTGTTTTCTCATCTTAACAGCATTAAAAGAAAAGCAAGATAGCTCAGGAATCTTGACCACTATTCAAAGTGCTTAATTCAGTTTGGAAAATTACCTTTCAGGCTTATCGTTTGCTACAATTATCCCTTTTAAAGCTGAAAAGAAGTCGTACGCCCTTAATGCCTTTTAGCAGAGTAGGGCAAGACAGCCGATCAAAAGATGCCATTTAGCACCTGAAATGAACAGTATTGGTTTAGTAAGGCATTAAATACTTTTTCTTTCTTTCTCTGGCTGCATAATTGTATGTTTTTTTGCATTTTGGGCTTTGGGGGGGCAATCTGTCAAAGGCAATTAAACTCAGGCCGAATCTGGATTTGAATTGCTTTTCCAATTTTGGGCTAAAAGCAAACAGCAGCATTTGTAGCATATTAAGGAGGAAACGTAAGGTTGCTGTCTTTAAAAATGGAAAAGCCGATCTAATTGATGGGAGTGTAAGATTGTGTCAGCTAATGGAAGCAGCAGGGGGAAAAAAATCAAGGAAGTGGTGGGATTTTTCTTGCACAGAAATGATTTGTGTGCTGCCAACGGAACCATCAAAAAAGCTCTCCAGTGTAGGAACATCTGCATTTGTTCCAAAATCTTCCTTCCAGACCTGGCAGTTAGATGCTTCTGGGGAATTCAGCAGAATTTGAAGTCAAAATTGCCTCCAGATTCTGTCCTAAATGCAAAAGGCGAATCTATCCTTCCTGGGAATTATAGGGAAGGATGGTGCTGGGCAAAGTGGAGAGATGAAGGAAGTGGTTGGGGGGGTCCTTACAGGAGGAGAGGGCAAGGGGAGAAGGCTTTGACTGCCAGTCTCCGGGAGTTAAACCTCACTTGGGGACATTGTTCCCTTTTCAAAAACAAAAGGCTTCTTCGGGCAGTTAACCTGTGGAACTCATTGCCACAGGATATGGAAACAATCTGGTTTAGGAACTACAGCAACTTGGCCACTTTTAAGATGAGTCGATGCCATCATTCCCCAATCATCGTGCATCTTGTTCATCCATCTAAAAGCATGCTGGCTAGGGGATGCTGGGAGTCGAAGCCCACCCAACGTTCCCAATTTGAAAAACACACCAAAACTGGAGAGCTTTGCAGATAAGAGAGATTGCAAAATAAGCACGCAAGGATTGAGTAGTTTATCTACCCAGAATTTAAAAAAAAAACTGGTTGCATTTCAGGCCTGGAAGGAAGGAAGGGGGGGGAAAAAGCTACTTTTACTGAAATTGGGGGATTGGACTCTTAAATATGAAGAAAAAAAGGCTGGACAAAATTTGCAGCTGTAATTTCTGGCTACCGATCGACCGCTCCAGCATCGATCTTGCATGCCTGGATCCGGGATGGATTGCAACGGCCTGGCGGCGAGATGGAACGTTGTGCAGGCAAAGAGGCTTCCCCGGCACGCGGGAACCCATCGCACCGCGCATGCGCAGCCCCGTGTGAGCCCCCTGCAATTTTTTTTGAATGAATTTTACCGCTTAGCTGAGTCCGGGGCTCGTTTGCATCGCGCCCCTCTGCCCTCCCCTGCATTGCACCCCCCGCGCTGCTGTTTTCACCCGGGAAGGACGCCTTTTCCACCAATTTCCACAATTTTTTATTATTGCTTTTGCAAAATGCAATAAGGGATCCCTTCCAGGATGGAGCAGCAGGTACTGCGGACTAGATGCATGAGAAGGAGGAAGGGTTTTTTAAACTGCTCATTCTGAACTGGCAGCGCGGTCTCTGCGGCTTATAGTTTTGCTTCGCTTCGCCTTTGCCTCTCTGGTGGGCTTTGGGCTCCAGCTCAGAGTAAAGGACAATTTCCATGTTCAATAGTTGGTGTAAAATGAAAGCTTGGAGATCTCAGCGGTGCAAGCTGAGATGGCAGCAGCCCCCCTTCAGCTGCGGAGAGCATCGCTCCGCGATATTTTGGGCATTGTTATTTTGGGGCATTGTTATTTTGGGAATTGTTATTCTCAGTGGCAGAGTTTTAATGCAGGAGGCCCTGGGAAAACTTCTGCTTGTGCTAGCGCCTTATATTGGGCGTTAGGGAAGCACAGAGGTATTGCTTTTAGAAGTGGCTGTCATGGAAAGAAAAGGGAAAAGACAGAAAGACAAACATAGAAATGTAAATAAATAGGATATGTATGTACAGGTATAAATGTGGGAGATAAAAGGAAAATATAGAGACAACTATGTAAAGCTAGATGATAAATGATAGTAAGATATAGATTATTGATAGATGATAGAATAGATAGATTATAGATAGATGGGTGGATGGATGGATAGATGATAGACAAAGGTGATATACAAGATAGACACAGGCAGACAGAAGATAGACTAGATAGATAGATGATAGATAGATAGATAGATAGATAGATGATAGATAGATAGATGATAGATAGATAGATAGATAGATAGATGATAGATAGATGATAGATAGATAAATAGATAGATAGATAGATAGATAGATAGATAGATAGATAGATAGATGATAGATAGATAGATAGATAGATAGATAGATAGATAGATAGATAGATAGATAGATAGATAATTTTAAAAATGTGCAGGAATGGAATATATCTAAACTCGGTCCAGAGTCTTTGAGAGTTGGGAGGTGTTATGGTTGTTAGTATAGACATAATCTACAATTAGATTCACAAAGAAGAGTGAAATAATTATTTGTGTTACACGCGGGGACTCGTAAACCATTGAATGCACAATCTCTTTCACTGATGTCACTCTTAATTATACAGGGCGCTGAAGTCTTTCCGTGTTAAATCAACAAACCTGGACAATTTCAAGTTCAAGTTCTCCATGAAATTGAACTTGAAAGCAGATCTAGAAGAAATCGAGTTTTAACGCATCACCTCTCTACATCCGGATCTGCATAGGTGACACACGAAGGATCCTAGGGCTTTGGGCTCCAGCTTAGAGTAAAGATTCATGAAATTCTTTGGCCCTTCTTGAAATGCTAACTCCCTGATTTTTCACAAAGGGGAAACACAGTCATCATTCTTTGTGATTTCTTTCTGCAAAACCTTAACGTGGCTTCTGCTCTTTCCCCCCCCCCCCTCCTCAGGCAAGAGAGAAGAGAATGTGCAGCAAGTGGGATCGGAGAGAATCTATGTTGTCGTGAACCGAGGCTGTGAAAAGGCAGCCCTTCTGATTTCACCATGCTTTAGGGCCTTGCAATGGCAGAGGACGGGCCTCCGGACCAGAAAAGACCCAGGAGAAAATTGTTCCTCTCTAAGAGCAATAAAAACCCCGCAAGGAAAAATGGCAGAGGGGGGCTGTCTGCAGCTCCAGAGTCTTCTTCCATTCTTTCCCTTTTTAACAATGCTCCCCCCGCCAGAATTGCTTGTCCCTTGTGTGGCCAGACGATACCAAGGTACACAATCAACCAGCACATTGACGAAGAATGCAAAAATAATCAGAATGAGGACAATGTGGATGCAACTGGCTTAACGTCCGCTGTCGCCCCCGGGCCGTCAGCTGAACCTGGGCCTGTCAGTTCGAGTCCATATTTTGCCGCTAAGCTCTCAACACCTGAGAAAAATCGCAGCCTTTTCAGAGGAGACAATCGGGAAACAGAAAGGGAGTCAGGAGAACAGACCAGTCCTTATTTCAAGAAAGTTGGAAAACCAGCCCTGCTTGATGACCAACTTAGAGATGGTGCCATTAAAAATATCTCCGTGAGAACCCTGTCCACCAGATTGTCCAGGAGGTGGCGTGGTCGCAGCAGGGATGGGTTGACTCAAGGTGGCCAACCTTCTCCATCTCAAGATGGCATCCCAGAGCAGAAACCTAACCAGAAACCTTGGGGTGAAGATTCCCTGAAGGAGGACCAGTTGTCCCCATCAAGATTCGGATGGGCAACTGGAGCTCTGAATAAGGAGGGTGATATCTCAAGTTTGGGGCAAGAAGATGACCCAAGATCTCTCTCTGATGGCCTGAATGATCCTGCTCTGGTATCACTCACGTGCAGAGAACTTGGGCTGCCAAGAAAAGGCCGCCAGCAGGTGAGTAACCCCCAGAAGGATCTAGATGTTCAACAGTTGGGAATATCTTCAGTAGTTGAGGAGGAAGGCGTGACAGCCAGTTATCCTAAAGGAGAGCCACCCAAGTTGGAATCCCAGAGTTTCTCCTCCAACAAGCCAGATCCAGCGATAGAAGAAGACAATCACCATGAGATGCAAAAGTTCTCCAGTTCCACAGGAGATGGGATGGAACGGCTTTCTATGGACGATGAGGCAGGGCCCGGAATTGAAGTGGAGGATGAATTATGTTTGGCAACTTTAGAAAAAGCCAGTTTTCCACATTCAAGTGAGGAGGTTGGGCCTGGCCTGGATTCAGCTGGACACCCCTATTACCTCCGAAATTTCCTCATGGTCCTGGAGGCCGTGCTGGAGAACGAAGATGACCGGAGACTCTTCAATGAGGACGATTCGGAGGCCATTGCTCGGTTCTACAAGCTTTCAGGTAGCTTTCATTTGTAATTGGCTTAATGACCATGGGATTCGCTTAATGACCGCAGTGACAGGCTTCACAAACATAGTAAAACGGATGTAAAATCCAATTTGGTCATGTGGTGACTTGATTTACAAGCAGAATTATTTATGACAAGAATTCTGGTTTCAGTTGCGATCAGAAGCCAAGGACTGACTACCTGTAAGTGTATTTAAGATTCTGCATTTAGCTGGTAAACAGTTCCATTTATTTAGAAAGTCTCACTTTTTATCATTAAAAATTGCTTGACACGTCAGAGAAGTTGGGTCAGCCGAACTTCCTGAGCGAGATTATTTGGCAAAAGGTCCAGTTGTTTCCCCAGAATTTCCACGCAATGCCACTTTTCCAAACATCTTTGTAAAAATATATATATATATTTTCTTCTCTCTCACGTTACCATTCCGTTGCAGCTGGTGGACAGAAACTCTACGTCCGGCTTTTCCAGCGTAAATTGGCCTGGATAAAGACGAATAAAATAGAATATGAAGAGATCAGCTCAGAACTTTCACCGGTCATCCGAGAGCTTGTTGAAGCAGGGTTCCTGCAGTCTGGTAAGTCCACTAGGGTTCAAAGCTATTTGGGTCCACTAATTTAGAGACTTCCCTGCTAGCCAAAGAGAGCTCGAAGCTTCTACATCAGTGACCCAGAGTTCTTTGGGGGGCGGCTGAGAACCGCATTTAATAGGAATGGAAGGGGAATAGGAATTGAGCTGGAAGGGACCTTGGAGGTCTTCTAGCCCAGCCCCCTGCTCAAGCAGGAGGACCACTACATTTCAGATAAGTGACTGTTTTAAGTTACGGAGCGCCCATGATTTCTGGAGGCCAGCTGTTCCACTGGCTAATTGTCCTCCCTGTTAGGAAGTTTCTCCTTGGAGAGGTAGGGGAAGAAGAAAGAGGTAAGGAGAGATGGGTGGGAGGGAGAGAAAGAGAAAGAGAGGAGGGAGGAAGAGAGAAAAAGAGAAGGAGAGGGTAGGAAGGAAAAGAAAGAGTGTAGGAGTAGGGGAGAAGTAAGGGAAGGAAGAAGGGGAAGGAGAGGAGGAAGGAAGGGAGTAGAGAAGGAAGGGAGGGAGAAAAGAAAAGAAAGAGAAAATAAGGTGGTGTCAAAGCAGGTGTGAAGGATGGTAAATAATACATTCCAAATTATACCTTATACCCCTTTTAAATGGAATAATAATAATAATATAAGAATGGCAAAGAAAAAGAATAACTATGTGAATGTATACCTATAACCGTATGTAAGAGAATAGATGACAGTAAGAATATAAAGCACAATATAGGTAAATAATACTTGATCATAAGTAGCTAAGTACAAATAAATAAAGAAATGTATATAAAAATGGGCAATGAGTAACGAGATTATGAATGCAAGATAGAAACGTATAGAAGGGAAAACACTAACTGCAAAGAAACCAATTCGGAACTGCTGTGTGATATAGGATGGAACCTATTGTTCCTATGTTGTTTTTAAGTTATGTGGTTGTTTTTGTTAATGTTTGTTAATGTGTTCTGTTGATGTGCTTATGTGCATAAAATTAAAAAAAAAAAAAGGAAGTTTCTCCTTAATTTATATCTCCAACGGTTGTCCGTTTTTTCCCTCTTCGCAGAGGCCGAATTGCAAAACCTACCGGAAGTCCTTGACTTACTTTCCGCCCCCGAGTTGAAAGCTTTAGCGAAAGAATTTCACTTGAAAAACCCAACTTCTCCCAAGCAGCAACTTCTGGAAGATTTCCTCCGGTTGGCAAGACAGCGCTCCATCTTTGGCACGTGCCAAGCTGGGATTGGCAGTGTCATTCTAAAGAAGTATTTTATTTTATTTATTTTATTTATAAAATTTATATGCCGCCCAATCCCGAAGGACTCCCGAAGGTAAAACGTTCAGGGCCCTGGTAAAAGAAACGGGGCAGAGAGCAGAAGTCTGCACCAGAACAGAAAGAAACGGAGCAGAATCACAGAGTTGGAGAAGAGGTCTTGGAGGTCTTCTAGTCCAACCCCCTGCTCAGGCGAGAAGCCCTAGGCCACTTCAGACAAATGGTTGTCCGATCTCTTCTTAAAAACCTCCAGTGTTGGAGAATTCACGACTTCCGGAGGCAAGCGGTTCCACTGGTTAATTCTTCTAACTGCCAGGAAATTTCTCCTTGGTTCTCGGTTGCTTCTCTCCTTGATTAGTTTCCATCCATATCAGGAATAATCTGATTCCTCTAATGGAGCAGGGAGTTAATTTTGTGTTCATTAAGGACAGCAGAATCAGCCGTCTTTGATATGTCTTTAGGATTCCCCCACGCCAGGCTTTTAATTCTGTTGATAGGACAGAATTCTAAGGCGCAAAGACCAGGCCTTTTTTAATTTATTTATTTATTTAATGGAATCATTGAGGCTTCTGTGAATGATGCCCACATTTCCCTCCGGGGAAGGCACATCGAAAGAGCAACTGTCTGCTGAGAAAAACTAGGTTAAGGATGGAGGAAAAACTCCGTCCTTAACCTAGTTTTTTCTCAGCAGACAGTCGCTTTCCAGTCCCGCTTCCTTTGATAATGCAAACTTTGAATGTCGTGCTAATTCTGAGAGGCCAGGATTTATCTTGATGGATGCGTGGATAATTGGCAGATCTTGACGCTTCGGCTGCGAGGCTGTCTTGGGGGAAAAAGAAGGTGGAGGAGGCCAAATGACAGCGCTAAGATGAAAGGAGGGATTTTAAGGAGGGATTTGGGGGATTTAAAAAGAGGAAGGATGCTTGGAGGGAATGGGAAAGAAGAAATGTCATTCTAGAGCAGGGGTCTCCAACCTTGGCAACTTGAAGCCTGGAGGACTTCAACTCCCAGAATTCCTCAGCCAATAAAATGAGAATCTGGGTCCTCACTTTATCCGCCTGAGTCAGTCAGGATCAAACTGCTGGCAGTTGGCAGAGTTAACCTGCAATGTTGCATTCTAACTGGAGGGAGGGAAGGAAAGGAAAGGAAAGGAAAGGAAAGACTAGAAATAGCCCTTAGACTTATATACCACTTTATGGTGCTTTTACAGCCCTCTCTAAGCGGTTTACAGAGTCGGCCTTTTGCCCCCAACAATCTGGGTCCTCATTTTACCCATATCAGAAGGATGTAAAGCTGAGTCAACCTTGAGCCTGGTGAGATTTGAACTGCCAAACTGCAGTCAGCCGGCAGTCAGCAGAAGTAGCCTGCAGTACCGCACTCTGGCCACTGCGCCACCGTGGCTCATACCTACAACCGCACCAATTTAGGATAGCTATTGTGTTCCTGATTGTAGTTGTAAGTCAGGGATTGTAGTCGCACGGTTGCTACTTCTGCAGCTGGGTGGAGAGAATTCTAGCCCCGATTCCTTCTCTTCCTGGTTTCCAGGGCTAAAGTCCTTGCGGGGAAATGCATCAAGGTTTGTCGTGAGGCCCGGGCTGTTTTTTCCCGCGTGCTGCTGCTTTTCTCCCTGACGGATCCCGTGGAGGAGGAAGAAGCCGGAAGTGGCGGCCAAAGGCAACTTTCTACGGTGCTGATGGTCAACATGGGCCGGACCGTCTTCCCTACTTACACAGTCAACAGGAAAACGCCGATATTTCAAGATCGGGATGATTTCCTTCGGTAGGAGAGAAAATTAATTCTAGGTTTGTCTATGGCAGTGTTTCCCAACCTTGGTGACTTTAAGTCCTGTGGACTTCAATTCCCAGAATTCCCCAGCCAGCTGTGCTGGGGAATTCTGGGAATTGAAGTCCACAGGACTTAAAGTCACCAAGGTTGGGAAACACTGGTCTATGGAGACTCTCATTCATCCAGATCATGTTCTGTCCCAAAGGTGCTTTTTCTTTAATTTCAAAAGGAAAACTGGACTTGTTCTTTTTCCCTTGAAGATGTTTTACTTCTCATCCAAGAAACTCCTTCAGTTCTGACTGGGTTCTAGGTTTTAATCTGGGTTCTAGGTGACTCTTGTTTCTTACACAGATTTTTCTTTTCCCACTGAGAAGTTCCGGTCAATATATATTTCATCCTCTTCCTTTTTGTGTTTGCAGCCATCCTCTAAGAAAATGACCTTTGTAACCTGAATGATGTTACTGGGACACAAACACACACACACAACACACACGGTGTGTGTCCTGGCCACAGACAATCCTCACAACTTTTTTTCGAAGCCCACGAGATAGCTCTTGGGTTTTTTATTTTGTTTTATTTTGTTTATTTATTTTCAAAACAAACATATATTGTAGAAAGTATATCAGCTGGTTACAAAAAGCTTTTGTGCATCTCTTCCATCGTCATCAAATATAATTCATATTAATTCAAATATCTATATTTACTATATTAACATCATCATACCTCCACTTTTATTTGACTATCGTTATTTAAACGTCCTTCATCCTTAAATATACCAAGATTCAATCCATAACCACATGCTGGCATTTCATTTACTTATTTGTAAAATCCTCCATTAACATTAAGTCCTCATATCCTGTTTTAGCTAAACTTCCATAATATTTAATACCAAAATTTTCTAATCCTCCATGTATATAATTTATTATCATTATCCTTTCTTTATTTAACTATGTCCTATATCATAACATTTTCCCCCTATTAGTTAAAACTTAACTGTATATAGTTTTGTTTTTTTATTATAATTATTATTATTAATAATCTTTATATATAGTCCAAAAATATTTCTAACCTTCCCTTCTCATATCCAATTATTACTTATCTTAACAACTCAACATTTTATACATTACTATCGTTATCAATTTTTATTTAACTATACTTATTACCAATGGATTTAACTAAGTTTAGCTAAACAAGAGATAGATCTTGCTTTAAGGGGCTCAGCACAGAACTTTCCTTTTAAAAAATTAAGTTTGTTATTGGTCATTCTTGCTTCCGATTATGTGCCAGAGAGACATTTAGTCCTCGGTTACTGACTGCCCTGTTTAGCAACCAAAATCATGATGGTGTTGAAACAGTTTATGATCAGTTCTTGCACGGAGGGCTGCCATGATGTTCCTTGCGGTGACTTGCTCAAAATTGGGGATTTTGGCGGCTTGCACGTTGATGATAGTCCAAATCAATGGGGAAGCCGGAGGGAAGTCGCAAGTTGCAATTCTGTCATGTTCCCCTTGACCCGTGGGATTCACTTAAATGTCCGTGGTGGAAGTGAGGTGGTAAGTGTCACGGTCATGTGCCGTCTCACTTAACAACTGCATCTTTTAGCAATGGAGTTGCAAGTCCCAATTGAGGTCTCTAATCGGGGACTACCTCTTGCCGCAGCATTACTTGTGATAGGATAAGGCGGGGGAAGCGGTCATCTTCAGAACGAGTTGCAACGTCTGATTTTAATTTTCCCGCAGGTACGCTGCCGCTGCGCACACCTCCAATGACATTTCCGTGGCCATGACCGGCGGGAAGTGGGAAGAGGCGCGCTGCCTGTACGAGACCGCGAAAGCATCTTGGCAGGAGCTGAAGGGACACCCTTCCCTCAGGTGTGTAGATGGAGGGGTGGGAAGATCCCCCACTGCAATGAGAATGGACGGGAGGGAAGAGATGCTGCCTAAGGAAGAATCCAACAAGAGAGGATGTGGCCCTGAGCTGCATAACGGGAAGAGAAAGAAACTTGAGAGAGGAACCTCCTCAGCCCTGTAAAAGACACAGAAGGAGATTTGACATCTGATCGACGTGGTGGCCTAGTGGTGAAGACACCCTCCTCCCACTCGGAAGGTTGGGAGTTCAATCCTAGGTAGCGCCAGAGGTTTCTCAGGGTGCAAAGAAAAGATATTTGCTGTGAACTCCGCATGGGCATCAGGAAGGGCTTCCGGCCAGTAAATGCCCAGCTCCATTCAGTTGCCCCAACTCTACCCCGAATTAAGGAATTACAGGATCATAGAAAGGGAATTTTTATGTCAGCCTTTTCACCTAGAAAGACAGGAAGGGCAACCAGCTGAGCCAATTCTACTTTGTTGTAAGGCTACCTTGGCAGAGGCTGATAGATTAGAAATGGAAGATGATGGAAAGAAGGAAATTTTGATCAGAGAGAGACAGACAGAGAGAGAGAGAAGGAGAAAGAGAGAAAGAAAGAGGAGAGAGAGAGAATAAAGTATAAATGTATTCATAACTGCTGGGAAAATAGAAATCCATTTCCCCCCATGATTTGCCATTTCTTTACTATATATGCAGTATATACCATATTTTTCGGAGTATAAGATGCACCTTTCCCCCCTAAAAGAGCATGGAAATGTCGGTGCGTCTTATACACCGAATACAGCCATTTTTGGCCTCTCGAAGCCCCGCCCCTGCATCCCATTTTTGCAAAAAAACTGTCCATTTTTTGCAAAAACGGAGGTGTTTTTGCCTTCCCCCACCCCCAGGAGTACTCTGCAGGCTTCAGCAGGGCTGGGGAAAGGCAAAAACACCTTCGTTTTTGTGAAAAACGGCCCGTTTTCCTCCCATTTTTTGCAAAAACGGGGGCGTTTTTGCCTTCCCCCAGCCCTGCTGAAGCCTGCAGAGTGCTCCCGGGGGCCGGGGAGGCCGAAAACTTTTTTCTCTTACTTACCTCTTTGAAATCTTGGTGCGCCTTATCCACCGGTGCGCCTGATAGTCTGAAAAATACGGTATATAGCCGAGAGATTTGGTGTGCAATCAGCCATGACCTGGCGGAGAAGATTGACTTCCGTGTTTCCTCGTGCAGCCATCACCGAGCCCTCCCAGAATACCTGCGGCGTTTCACCGTGGGGTGGGTGTACACCCGGATCCTGTCGCACGGGGTGGAGATCCTGCAGAGGCTTCACATGTACCAGGTAATCGATCTCTTCAAAAGATCTCCACCTTCATGTAAGTCGCCGGGGGGGGGGCCTCCTGCCCAAGGAGGGACTAGCTTTGAACTTGGTTTCCTGAGCCAGCCCATAAATGAACCATTGCCTCGCTTAACGAGAGAGGCCGTTCGCTTTGCGACCACGGCGTCATTTTACGACGATAGCGTTCACTTTAACAAACCCCTGCCAAAAAAAAAGGCTCACAAAATCAGCTTGGTCCTCTAATTCAGTGTTTCTCAACCTTGGCAACTTGAAGATGTCCGGACTTCAACTCCCAGAATTCCCCAGCCAGCGAATGCTGGCTGGGGAATTCTGGGAATTGAAGTCCGGACATCTTCAAGTTGCCAAGGTTGAGAAACACTGCTCTAATTGACTTGTTTTTTTTTAGTATATTTTATTTTCATTTTCATACACTCACATGTATTCACCATACAGTATTAAACAACAATTGCATCAATTCCTCTTGTCGACAATGCCCCAGAAAATAAAAGCCCAATATACCTCTTCCGTTCTCCATACACCTCTTTCTTCCTCCACCCTCCAACTTTCTATCTTCCCTCCATCATCCCCCTCTACCCTACTTCCCCTCGCCCTCTACCACTCCTCTCTCCAGATCCGCTCCCCCCCTTCCTTTTCGCCTTCCCCCCCTCCCTTCTCTCCCTTCCCTCTCTACCCATCCTTCTTCTTTCCTACTCCTCCTCCCCTCGGTGTATTTCCACTATATGTTAATGTACTTGCCTTATCCTATTTTTAAAGAAAAATTAGAGAAAAACAGTATACATGTGAAGTCACATTGCATTGAGATCTAACACATCGTGTCTAGCCAAATGTATATCCCCCCCGACCCCCCTCCTCCTTCCCCCCCCCGACTTCCCAGAACCCCTACACGGTATAGATTTTTAACAAACACAGTCTAAAATCTATTGAGAAAAAAGAAATAAAGAAATTAATAACATCTCTACATTGATCTTAGCTTCTTCTTGCTAAGCTAACTTTAAATTGACTTGTTTTATAGCAATAGCAATAGCAGTTGGACTTATATACCGCTTCATGGGGCTTTCAGCCCTCTCTAAGCGGTTTACAAAGTCAGCATATCGCCCCCAACAACAATCCAGGTCCTCATTTTACCCACCTCGGAAGGATGGAAGGCTGAGTCAACTTTGAGCCGGTGAGATTAGAACCGCTGAACTGCAGATAGCAGTCAGCTGAAGTGGCCTGCAGTACTGCACTCTAACCACTGCGCCACCTCGGCTCAACTTGACCATTGCAACTTAAAACCGTGATGGGCATGCTCCATTATAAGTCATAAGCCTAGAACTACCTGTAGCGTCAATCTTTTCTTAATTTTTTTAAAACAACAACAACATAGAGAGCATTTTGATAACTTCTCGCCATCTGGAGGTGCGTGGTGTGGCTGGTGGCCAAGAAACACTTTCAAGATCTTCTGCCTCCTTCACATCCTCCGCAAGCTATTAATGTTGGTCTATTTTTAAGCTTTGCTCTTTCCCCGCTGCTATTTTTAACGCTTGGCGTTTCCACGTCTTCGGAAGAAGCCTCTCCAAGACTTGGTCCTTCTGTTCTTCCTGCTTTCCGCCCGACAGCAAATCCTTCTCCTTCAATCTCTCCATGATCACGAGGTGTGGCCTGGCCACATCCATTGCTGAGTCGGGAGGCTGGCCACGATGCTGGGGTCTTCTTGCCAACCAACTGGGCTTTGGCCTTCTGCAACCTTCTCACGAGCTTCTCTGTCCCCCTGGCTAGGAGGCCGTGGAGCAGCTGCAAGAACTCCTGGCTCAGGAAGACTACTGCGTGGACAGCCGAGGGCAGTGGTGGGAGCGGCTAGCTCTGAACTTACACCAGCATTTGAAAGACACCAAGAAGGTAAGGTGCCTGGGGTGTGTGGTCTCCGTGGTTATGGTGTCCTGGTGGACCAGGATGGGCTCTCCCAACATTGTTCTTGCCAATAGCGTTCTTGTAGAACTACCTGAGACTTCTCAGGAAGCAACAACGGAATGGAAAACTACTGGTGACCTCCTACTGCTGCACCGTAGAGCGTATTTTAACTTACTGTACCTGTGTGTGGTTTGCCAATTGCACCATGGCAGATAGGAAGGAGCTCCAGAGGGTCAATGCCATTGCCCAGAGGATCATGGGTTGCCCCCTCCTCTTTTTGGAAGAGATTTACAGCTCCCGCTGCCTTGAGAAAGTTCAAAACATTCTTTTTTTAAAAAAATATACTTTTTTTATTTTCCATTTTCATAATAATCACATGTATACTATTACATAGCCAATATCCTATTGTATTAAGTAGTAATTACATCAGTTCCTCTTGCCATCAACACCCAGAAAGATAAAAACACATTATTAGCTCTTCTGCTCTCCATATACTTCTTTCTTCTGCCTCTCTTCTACCTCCTTTCTTCCCTCCATCACCCTTTTCTACTCTACTTCCCCTTCCTTTCTCCTTCTCCTCTCTCTTCCTTCCACTCCTCCTTATCCTCCTCATCTTCCCCCCTTACCCTCTCTCCTATCCTTCTCTTCCCATCTTTCTTCTCTCCTCTGTTTCCCACTCTTCCTCTCTCCTGTCCCTCTCTTCCTATCTTTCTTCTCTCCTCTGTTTCCCACTCTTCCTCTCATTCACTTGGTGTATTTCAGCTTCTGAGCAAACTCCAATCTATGTTGATGGCATTTATGCTTCCATATCAATATACTTAACATATCTTAGTTTTAAAGAAAAAATAAGAGAAGACAGTATACATGTGCAATCATATTACTTTAAAACCTAACACCCCTCGTCAAGCCTAATATTCATCCCTCCCTCCCCCCCCCCCCCCAGTCTTCCCTCCCCCGACTTCCCAGAACCCATAGACGGTATAAATCTTTAACAAAAACCGTCTAAAATATATTGGAAAAAAGAAAGTTCAAAACATTCTTAAAAGATCATTTCATTCTGGGCGCCTTTTTTTTTTTGAACTATTACCATCTGGCAGCCGGTACAGGATAATAAAAACAAGGAGAAATAGGCTGGAAAAAAAGCTTCTATCCCAGGGAAGTAACCAGATTGAATTCTTCTACTGCACAGTGCAATATTAATGCAATATCAGGGGTTTTCCGTTTTAATTATATAGAATGTGAAGGAGGTGTGTTTGTGTTTTTATTTTTGTAATGCACACTGAAGGTGGCGTTTAATTTCGTTGTACGAGGTGCAGTGACAATAAACTAAATTAGAAGGCCTCCTTCTAGGGGGGGGGGGCTCTCTGTCTGGTAGTTGAGGAAATCGTGACCCGTCAAAAGCGCGAACGTCATAAGCGCGCCGACAACACCACTGCGCTAAAACCGCGATTTCAAAAGGGCGCCGACAACAGCGCGCCGACCGAAGCGCGATTTCATTTAAGGTAAGATTTACAGTTAGGGTTAGGTTGAGGGTTAGGTTGAGGGTTACGTTACAGCGCGCTTCTGTCAGCACGCTTTTGTCGGCGCGCTTTAGGGCTAATTAGTCGCTCATTCGTCGCACGGTTTTGTCACCGCGCTTTAGACACCACGGTTTAGTCAGGCGCACTTTTGTTGTGCGCGCATTTGTGGTGGAACCGAGGAAATGGCCTCTGTATCTTGGTTATTTTCTGTTCTTCGTCTCTCTGCAATCGCTGGTTGGCTGCTAGGCTGTGGCGTCCATCCGGAAAGGCCTCCTGGATCCCTTCCTTCGTCCAGGCCACCGGCTCGGACTCTCCCAGCGAGTCCAAAGGATGAAGGACGCCCCGTCCTGCCAGAGGTTCAAGCGTCTTCTTCTCGACCTGCCTCTCCTCTCTGTGGATGACGTTACCCACGTAAGTACTCGACTTACGACCGAATTACAGCCTTAAGGCATGGTGGTCGTTAGTGGGGGGGGTCACACGTGAGCAGACCGGGTTTTTATTTGACGATGGTCATTAAGCAAATGCTCTGGTTGTTAAGTGAGTCGGTTTTACCCGTGGAGAATTGACCTGGTTGCCCAGGACCCACAATGTCATGTGACGGCATGGGTGGCCTTCATAACTTTGAAACCAGATTGTGAGTATTTTGGGAGTGGCCCGTTGTAACTTGGGTTCGCTAAGCAACTGGTCATAAGTTGAGGGCCATCTGTAGCTGCTGTGTTCCCTACCTGAGGAAATTTCTCCTCAGAGAAATGGGGATGTTTTCTAGGCCTCAGTTTAAAAGATGTCAATTAATGGCGTAGGTCCAGAGAAGAGCTATAACCACGATAGTGGAAAGACTGGAGGTCCCAAGTTCTACAAGGAATGGCCCAAATGTTTGTCGATAAACTTCCTCCTTCAACCACTGCCTAACCCACCCTTTCCAGTCCAGAGTTATGCTGGTTGAGGAAACTTCTTGAGAACCTGGGGTGGGAGAAGAAGACATCTCTGGGCTTGCTTTACCCACTCTTTCCACTCCAGAGTTATGCTGGTTGAGGAAACTTCTGGAGAACTTTGGGTGGGAGAAGAAGACATCCCTGGGCTTCCTTTACCCACTCTTTCCACTCGAGAGTTATGGTGGTTGAGGAAACTTCTGGAGAACCTGGGGTGGGAGAAGAAGACATCTCTGGGCTTGCTTTACCCACTCTTTCCACTCCAGAGTTATGCTGGTTGAGGAAACATCTGGAGAACTTGGGGTGGGAGAAGAAGACATCCCTAGGCTTGCTTTACCCACTCTTTCCACTCCAGAGTTATGCTGGTTGAGGAAACCTCTGGAGAACCTGGGGTGGGAGAAGACATCCCTGGGCTTCCTTTACCCACTCTTTCCACTCTAGAGTTATGCTGGTTGAGGAAACCTCTGGAGAACTTTGGGTGGGAGAAGAAGACATCCCTGGGCTTCCTTTACCCACTCTTTCCACTCCAGAGTTATGCTGGTTGAGGAAACTTCTGGAGAACCTGGGGTGGGAGAAGAAGACATCCCTGGGCTTGCTTTACCCACTCTTTCCACTCCAGAGTTATGCTGGTTGAGGAAACTTCTGGAGAACTTTGGGTGGGAGAAGAAGACATCCCTGGGCTTCCTTTACCCACTCTTTCCACTCGAGAGTTATGGTGGTTGAGGAAACTTCTGGAGAACCTGGGGTGGGAGAAGAAGACATCTCTGG
The DNA here is from genome assembly GCF_009769535.1 of Thamnophis elegans. Taxonomy (NCBI): domain Eukaryota; kingdom Metazoa; phylum Chordata; class Lepidosauria; order Squamata; family Natricidae; genus Thamnophis; species Thamnophis elegans. The sequence continues at coordinate 1,641,064 of NC_045556.1, read as the reverse complement.
GCTTGCTTTACCCACTCTTTCCACTCCAGAGTTATGCTGGTTGAGGAAACATCTGGAGAACTTGGGGTGGGAGAAGAAGACATCCCTAGGCTTGCTTTACCCACTCTTTCCACTCCAGAGTTATGCTGGTTGAGGAAACCTCTGGAGAACCTGGGGTGGGAGAAGACATCCCTGGGCTTCCTTTACCCACTCTTTCCACTCTAGAGTTATGCTGGTTGAGGAAACCTCTGGAGAACTTTGGGTGGGAGAAGAAGACATCCCTGGGCTTCCTTTACCCACTCTTTCCACTCCAGAGTTATGCTGGTTGAGGAAACTTCTGGAGAACCTGGGGTGGGAGAAGAAGACATCCCTGGGCTTGCTTTACCCACTCTTTCCACTCCAGAGTTATGCTGGTTGAGGAAACCTCTGGAGAACTTTGGGTGGGAGAAGAAGACATCCCTGGGCTTGCTTTACCCACTCTTTCCCCTCTAGAGTTATGCTGGTTGAGGAAACCTCTGGAGAACTTGGGGTGGGAGAAGAAGACATCCCTGGGCTTGCTTTACCCACTCTTTCCACTCCAGAGTTATGCTGGTTGAGGAAACATCTGGAGAACTTGGGATGGGAGAAGAAGACATCCCTGGGCTTGCTTTACCCACTCTTTCCACTCTAGAGTTATGCTGGTTGAGGAAACCTCTGGAGAACCTGGGGTGGGAGAAGAAGACATCCCTGGGCTTGCTTTATCCCTTAACCAGGATTCTTCCTTGACTCAGGTGACCATCAAGGGAAAACTCTGTCCACAGACCGGGATGGGCAAATCCGTGTTTATCCTGGAGAGTCAAACGGAGGGAGCAGAACTCTTGGCGGTGGTCTGCTCCGTTGAGGAACTGGCCTTAGCCCACTACAAGCAACAGGGCTTCGATCAAGGTGACCTTTTTCTTATTTTGTTTCGCTCGGTTGCATCACAGGGAGAATAAGGAACGGCCTCTGCTGGAGCCACCAGGGCAAAAAAATGTCCTTCCAGATTAACTTCTCCAAACACCAGCGGGGTGTAGCTATGGAGGGGACTGGCTAGGAACTGGGAGACTGCGAGTTCCTAACTTCCCTTGGTGACAGAGCTGGTGAGAATGACCCTGGGGGGAGGAGGAGGAATAGAATAACAGAGCTGGAAGGGACATTGGAGGTCTTCTAGTCCAGCCCCCTACTCAAGCAGGAGACCCTAGACCGTTTCAGACAAGTGGCTGTCCAGTCTCTTCTTTAAAAACCTCCACTAGGAAGGATGGATGGATGGATGGATGGAAGGAAGGAAGGAAGGAAGGAAGGAAGGAAGGAAAACAGAGCTGGAAGGGATCTTGGAGATCTTCTAGTCCAACCCCCTACTCAAGCAGGGAGACTCTAGACCGTTTCAGACAAGTGGCTGTCCAGTCTCTTCTTAAAAACCTCTACTAGGAAGGAAGGAAGGAAGGAAGGAAGGAAGGAAGGAAGGAAGGAAGGAAGGAAGGAAGGAAGGAAGGAAGGAAGGAAGGAAAACAGAGCTGGAAGGGATCTTGGAGATCTTCTAGTCCAGCCCCCTACTCAAGCAGGAGACTCTAGACCAGTGTTTCTCAACCTTAGCAACTTGAAGATGTCTGGACTTCAACTCCCAGAATTCCCCAGCCAGCGAATGCTGGCTGGGGAATTCTGGGAGTTGAAGTCCGGACATCTTCAAGTTGCCAAGGTTGAGAAACACTGCTCTAGACCGTTTCAGACAAGTGGTTGTCCAGCCTCTTCTTAGAAACCTCTGGAATTGCAGGCTTGACACAGCTGGCGAGTTTGAGGCCAAGGCGGAATGCAAGGTTGGATTGATGATGATCAACGGGGCTGGAATGTTTTGCCTTGGCACGTAAAAATATTCCGAAATGTTCCTTGTGGCCCCCACTTGGGCTCCTCCTCAGGCATCCATGGCGAAGGGTCTACATTTACTGCCCTCTTTGGGCTCCTGATGTGGGACGTCCTTTTCATGGATGGCATCCCCGACGTCTTCAGGAACCCATACCAGGTAAGCTTTGCGTTCGGAATGGGCAAAGGGGTGGAAGAAAATATAGCAATAGCAGTTAGACTTATATACCGCTTCATAGGGCTTTCCGCCCTCTCTAAGCGGTTTACAGAGTCAGCATATCGCCCCCACAGTCTGGGTCCTCATTTCACCCACCTTGGAAGGATGGAAGGCTGAGTCAACCTTTGAGCCGGTGAGATTTGAACCCCTGAACTAGAGATAACAGTCAGCTGAAGTGGCCTGCAGTACTGCACCCTAATCACTGCGCCACCTCGGCTCCCCAGCTCAGGGTTGAATTGTGGGGTCCCTGGCGCACTCTGAGCTTGGCGGGTTTTTTTGCAGACATTGCAACACCCTACTAGGTAATATCTTCAGTGCTGGAAGGTGGTGGGTTGGAGGAGGAGAGGGAAGAGGGCTGTGTAGCCCTTAGTGCCTCTCTGAGCTTGGTGATTGTCCTGCAGACGTTTCATGACCCAACTAGGGAACAATATCAATGCTAGAAGGGAAAGGGGTTTGCAGAGTGAAGGAGGACGACTGTGGGGTCCTTGGTGGCTTTCTTGCAGATGTTTCATGACCCAACTAGGGAACATCATCAGAGCTGGAAAGGAGAGGAGGAGGAGGAGGACTGTGGGGTCCTTGGTGCTCTCTGAGCTTGGTGGCTTTCTTGCAGATGTTTCATGACCCAACTAGGGAACATCATCAGAGCTAGAACGGAGAGGAGGACTGTGGGGTCCTTGGTGCTCTCTGAGCTTGGTGGCTTTCTTGCAGATGTTTCATGACCCAACTAGGGAACATCATCAGAGCTGGAAAGGAGAGGAGGAGGAGGAGGAGGACTGTGGGGTCCTTGGTGCTCTCTGAGCTTGGTGGCTTTCTTGCAGATGTTTCATGACCCAACTAGGGAACATCATCAGAGCTGGAAAGGAGGAGGAGGAGGAGGATTGTGGGGTCCTTGGTGCTCTCTGAGCTTGGTGGCTTTCTTGCAGATGTTTCATGACCCAACTAGGGAACATCATCAGAGCTGGAAAGGAGGAGGAGGAGGAGGACTGTGGGGTCCTTGGTGCTCTCTGAACTTGCTTATTTTCTTGCAAACCTTTCATTACCCAAGTAGGTAACAACTTCAGCTCTAGAAGGAGTGGGGCTTGCTCTCCTTCCAGCCCTGATGATGTTACCTAGTTGGGCAATGAAACGCCCGCAAGAAAACCGCCAAACTCAAAAGGGCACCGCCAAGGACCCTCCCACCGTTCAACCCTGAGCTGCAAATACTCTTTTATCAAAAGATTCTTATTCTGTCCTTTATGCGTGGGGTTTTTTTAAGTGGGGTTATCCGCTCCCTCCCTAGGCTTTCCCCCTGGACCTCTACACCAGCAGTTTTTACAAGAACCGCCGGTCGGCCATCGAGCCCAGGTTGCAGTCGGTGCACGAGGCCTCGACGGAGACGCTCCAGGAGTGGGTGGGCGAAGTGTGGGCTGCCCAGAAGGGCAAAGCGTCAGGGCTGATCGACTGGGACCGCTTCTCTTCCCTCCAGCAAGCCCAGGTGAGTGGGAGGGAAGGGCACCTTTGCAGATACCCGCAGGGCCAAGTTCCCTCCTCCTGACGTCGCCAGAGATGGTTAGAAAACCACCCCAGGTTCTGGAAACTTCGGAGCCCGGCTGCCAAAAAAGGGGGATTCTGGGAGTTGGAAGTCCATCCATCTTAAAGTCGCTGAGATGTATAAGCAGTCCTTTGCAAGGAAGATATGGGGGCTCAGTGGCTTAAACACTGAAGCTTGTCGATCAGAAAGGTCGGCAGTTTGGCAGTTCAAATCCCTAGTGCTGCGTAACGGAGTGAGTTCCTGTTACTTGTCCCGGCTTCTGCCAACCTAGCAGTTCGAAAGCACGTAAAAAGTGCAAGTAGAGAAATAGGGACCACCTTTGGTGGGAAGAGAACAGCGTTTCTGTGCTCCTTCGGCATTGAGTCATGCCAGCCACATGACCACAGAGACATCTTCGGACAGCGCTGGCTCTTCGGCTTTGAAACGGAGATGAGCACCGCCCCCTAGAGTCGGGAACGATTAGCACATATATGCGAGGGGAATCTTTGTCTAAGGAAGATATGGTTAAGCTGCACATTAAAAGAAATAAAATAAGGAGCCGCTTTATTACTAAAGTAGCTTTTAGGTTTCTGGAAGGGGCTTCTTGGAAATTTCTCAGCTACCTTCAGGACCAGAGAAGGAGAGAGAAGCCAACAGCATACAGATCAGGGGTGAAATCCAGCAGGTATGGACGGGTTCTGGAGAACCGTTAGCGGAAATTTTGAGTAGTTTGGAGAAACGGCAAAGGCCACCTCTGGTTGGCCCCAGAGTCGGGGAGGGACTGGAGATTTTACAGTACACTTCTCCTGGAGAGAGAAGGAAATGGGGTTTTTGCAGTATCCTTTCCCCCGCCACGCCCATGGTAGTAAACCGGTAGTAAATAAAACATTTGAATTTCGCCACCGACACAGGTGTACTTTTGCAAAGCAGACGGAACAGATTGCCTGGCTTTTCAGAGCAAATCCCAGAGACAGAACGAGATTCCCGCATGTTGCTTTGCTGGAAGTGGGGGGGGGGGGTGTCTTCCCAAAGTTCCAAAAAAAGCCCCCCCCCCCCACTTCCCTCCTTTTTGCAGAGCCTGGTCTGCTGCTTGGGGGGCCCGTTTCTGAGTGGAGTTTGCCGGCGTCTCTCCCAAGATCTACGCCACTGTAGGGGGGGCCTCCCCGATCTTGTCGTCTGGAGCACGGGAAGCCGGCAATATAAGGTGCCTTTGCAGATTTATTCATTTATTTTTATCCGTTTTAGAAATAAATAAATTTGAGTCGCACCAGGTGACTCAAGGCAGCTCTGAAAACCATGAACTGCATTCAGTTCTGGTCGCCACGATGTGGAAAAGATGCGGAGACTCTAGAAAGAGTGCAGAGAAGAGCAATAAAGGGGATTAGGGGACTGGAAGCTAAAACATATGAGGAACGGTTGCAGGAACTGGGTAGGTCTAGTTTAATGAAAAAGAAGGACTAGGGGAGACAGGATAGCAGTCTTCCAATTATCTCAGGGGCTGCCCCAAAGAAGAGGGAGTCAAGCTATTCTCCAAAGGCAGAACAGGAAGCAATGGGTGGAAACTAATCAAGGAGAGAAGCAACTTAGAACGGAGGAGACATTTCCTGACAGTTAGAACAATTCATCAGTGGAACAGAAGTTGCCTCCAGAAGTTGTGAATGCCCCAACAGTTGGATTAGAAGACCTCCAAGGTCCCTCCCAACTCTTGTTATTCTATTCTATATAAAAGAAATAAAAAGAATAAAGTAATAAATTAGTAAAATAATATCCCCCCCCTCCTCGCCCATCCCTGGCAACAGCACACTTTCATACAAACCATTTCATGGGTTGAACCTCCTGGGGGGGCCCAAGAGAGGAATTCCCAAAGGTGGGGAAGAGTTGATACTTGGAAAGAGTTTCACGGCTAGAGATTTGTCTTGGACTCACAAATCACAAACTACCCGTAGTCCTCAACCTTACGACGCTTAGCGAGGGTCTCTCCAGAGGTTACTTGGGACTCAGCTCCAACATGGCTGCACGACCCACCCTTCCTGTGGTCACGTGGCTTCATTTTGGGGGGAGGGGCTCAGCAACGGCCCACTTTTACAGCCGTTCGCAAGATTGTGCGAGCGCATTTTGCGATATTTTTCTATATTTTTTGGGGTGGTGGTGGTGGGGAGGGAGGGAGGCCCTGATTTTGCTCATCCAGATTGTGGAGTGACATTTGCACGCTCTCTTCCGCCTCTTCCCCAATTCAGTTGGTGGAGGTGAAGGGCCCCGGTGATCGGCTTTCGCACAAGCAGACGGTGTGGCTGGACGAGCTGCAGAAGCTGGGCGCGTCGGTCGAAGTTTGCCACGTAGAGGCGGTCGGGGCTAAAAGTCAGCGCCTTGGGTGAAGGAAGTGGGGGGGGTCTTCCCCCAACTAACACAGGGATCGGGGATCCAGTGGAATAAAATCTTCCGATACGGCAATGGGTTTCCTTCTCTGCTTCTTTCTAATCCGCTTTGGATTTGCTTTGAATTTTCCACCCGTGTGCTCACGCTGAAGACGCATTTCAGGCTAAGTGATTGGAAGTGGACGTCTCCAAGGCCCAGGTCGGCCCATGGGGAGCATTTCCCAAGTTAAAGGACGGCACTTAAGACTTATATACCGCTTCACAATGCTTTACGGCCCTTTAGATGGTTTCCAGATTGTTGTTTTCCCCAACAATCTGGATCGTCATTTTAACTGACCTCGGAAGAACGGAAGGCTGAGTCAAACCTTGAGCCAGTCCGGATCGAACTGCTGACAGTGGGCAGTGAGTTAACCTGCAATACTGCATTCTAACCACTGGGAAAGGAAGGAAAAGAATGGAATTCATGGCCCTCCGTAGCATCCATGGCTGTCACATGAGCCCAACTTCTAATGGTTTCGCCAGAAGCTGGTTGTTAAATTTCAACAGAAAAAGTCCCAGAAGAGGAAGAGGACAGGTTGGTTTTTATTAAAGTCTCATTTATTTGCAATTTCATACATTATGGCAGATGGAAGGAGCTTCTCCACGTCAGCTCAGGCAGGCCCATGCTTAGAACATCAATACTTTAGGTGAGGGGTGTCCAATTTTAAGACTCGTGGACTTCAACTCCCAGAATTCCCCCCGGGCAGCCATTTCCCTCATGCTGGCTGGGGAATTCTGGGAGTTGAAGTCCATTAGTCTTAAAATTTGCCAAGGATACACACCTCTGCTTCAGTCTTCCTAAAGCATTAAAAAAAATGGGATTTCTCTCCGGTCCCATTTTCATAAATAGTCACAGAATCCCACTTTCCTGATGGCTTAATTTACTTTTCCTTGGAAAAAAAAAAGTCAAGCGTGCTTGACTTTTAAAATACACTTTTAAAAATTTAAAAAAAAAGCCAGAATTTAACAGGAAGGACACACAAAAGCACCAGAATTTAATAGGAAGGACCTTCCGCCAAGAGTGAAACACACCTTTAGGATTGGGATCTGCCTAAGAAAATTAAACACCCATGGGGGGGAAAAAACACACCCAGAGTCACCTTCCGGCATGCTGCAGCTAAAATCTACTTGACAGTATCAAAAGCGGTGGGTTTTTATTATTATTATTTTTACACAAGTCTTAATTACAGCAACCGCCTCCTTCAGCTCAAGCAGCCCTCTTGCTGTTAAGCAAACATACAAAAATAACCGTCTCTTGTTTTGCGCAGTTACAAAAACTTCACCGTGGAAAGTACCTGCTTTGAAAAAAATAGTAAGAGTTGGGGGCTGCTCATTGGTGTTGGGGGAGGAATACCCCACCCCATACTTTAAGTTCACAAGCGCCATCGAGTTGGTAGAAGGTAAGACAAGAGCCAGGTGGAAGCAACAGACCATTCATGGTCTCCAAGCAGCTGGTCCTTGTTTCTTAAGTCTACGATGGGCTTTGAAATCTTCTCGAGAAAAGCTCTCCTATCTTCTGGAGGTCCCTAACACAGTGTTTCTCAACCTTGGCAACTTGAAGATGTCTGGACTTCCAAGTCCCAGAATTCCCCAGCCAGCGAATGCTGGCTGGGGAATTCTGGGACTTGGAAGTCCAGACATCTTCAAGTTGCCAAGGTTGAGAAACACTGCCCTTACAATTCCCTTCTTTGGGGGAAAGGACCCTTTTGTCCTATCCAGGATGAAGACCAAGGAGCAGCCATCCATCCATCCACCTCAATCAACCAACCTATTCTCCACATCACCGCATGGCACACAAAGGCACTGGCAGAGCTACTGCAATCACGTGGTCAGTCAGGGAAGTTTTGAGAGTTGGGCCATCGCAATCGGACGACGTCAAGAGAAGAGCCAATTTGTGCCCAGGAAAAGGACAGGATATGTGGAGGCTTCAAGAGGTTGCTAAGCCAAACCAACCATGAAACTTTTAAGATGTGTAGAGGTCAACTCCCAGAGGAATACTGGGGAATACTGGAAGTTGAAGTCCACACGTTTTAAAAGTTGGGAAGACTGGTTTTAGAAGTCCTCATCAGCATGTCCCATGAAGGAAAAGGTCATTTAGACCACCTGAAAGGCCAACAGGTTCCCAAGGCCGAATCACTCGCAACTTCCCTTCATTTCTGATCACTTCAAAGAGGTATTTTCACTTAAGACTAATTAAGATTCTATGATCTGAGACACCCATGTCAGGTTCCTCTGCTAAGCACGATGACCTTAACAGTAAATAATGCTCATTTCATGAGGCCTCTTTCCTGCCAAATCAACAGATGTGCTGACATGGGTAACCTAACTGTAGTTAATCTCCTATACCTGCTTCACACACTACCATCACACAAATTCCCATTTGATCAGGGCAACTATTTGAAAGGCAAAGATCCGCCATCCCACAAGGGTTAAAAAAAAAAGTAAGTCACACGTTACAAAAATGCACACAATTTTAAAAAATCCCTGTTAAAAAGAGCATCGGGGGTACAATAGACATCTCAAAAGTTAATCACCTTAACGTAGTTACCGTTGGGTTTTCTTTTTGCAAAATATATATACTCATCGTCCCGCTTTAATTAGCAAAATTTAATACATCTGAAATGCCGTTAAGACTATTATGCATTAAATAGAGAATCTGTTAAGAAAGCCCCCTTAGTAAAAAAGGAATTGATTTCTCCCACATCCCTACGAAAAATCCTGGACGCAAGAAACTCAACCGTAGGAAAACCAAACTTTTGCTCCCTTGAAGAAGATTGAGATAAAAGCCTCCGGTTATGTCATTGAAGGATCAGCAGCTGGGGGAACCACTGTAGAAACCTGGGGGAGGAGATCATTAGCAGGCTTGGGAAGGGGACCCCAATTCAAGAGGGGCCAGTGGGACAGGTTGTATATGGCACGTTCAATTCCCAGGTTGCCCCACATGGGGCAATATGGGGAAGGGGGTCAAACAGTATCCCTTCCTTCCTGGTCCCGAACAGCAGAACTGTGGCCATGTGCTATCTGTCTACCATTGGATCAACTCCAGCATCTCAAAATGTTTGAGAACCTCTGGGGGTGTCCTCTTCTCCCAAAGGAACGGGACACAAGCCGTTTCCCAGGCAGCATCCATTTCACGAAACAGGCTACGTTTCCATGGTTTCCTGACCAGGCCTTGAAGCCACCTTCCCACTACAAAATGGCGGAAAACACATGTCTACGGCCATGCCCGAGACCAGTCAGATGACTGGATGTCCCTGGCGTGTCCAGGTTGCCCCAAATCCTCTTGAAATCCCCCCCATGCTGCCCCACCACCCTTCAGGTTCTGCGATCAGGGCCCCGAAACTGATTCAACCACCGTCTGGGTTGAGTTCAACCTTTAATCGGTGTTTCCCATTCTTGGCAACTTGGATGGCGGGTGGATTTCAACTCCCAGCCGTTCTGGGAGTTGGAAGTCCACCATCTTAAAAGTAGCCAAGGTTGAGAAACACTGAACTAAACTGTAAAAAGAGAGAGAGAAAGTCCATAATTATATATATATATATATATATATATATATATATATATATATATATATATATATATATATATATATATATATATATTTATATATTTATATATTTATATATTTATATATATATATATATATATATATATATGAAACCATATTTCCTTCCAAGAATGTTGATTCTAACCAAGCCCATTCGAGGCCCCATTCACAGTCAGTAATACTCAAAAGAGTTGTCAGTTAAGATTTCTTTCCCTGGCTAGAGGATCACAATCCTTAAAGCACCTCCAGCAATCACTACGAAGGAGACCGGGAACGGGCGGCAGAATGTTAGCTTATCAAACGAATGTAACTGAGTTCCGGGAAAAATACTAACGTCGATGCAAAAAAAGGCACTTTTAAGGCTAGTGTTTTTAAAAAGGTTGTTTTTGCATACGTGCTGATAGAACAGTCTCAAACCACGATGTCTGGAGCCGATGTGGACAGCCGTTTCTCTTTTTGCCCTTTAACCAGGTTAAGGCTGTAAGATTTTTTTTTCCAACTAGTTTTTTTTCTTTCCCGATTCTAATCAGCTGAGAGACACCAACCGTCCCACCAGCAACAACACATTGGCAGCGTACGCAATTCGGGAGGCAGATTTTTGTAAACTACAAGGCAACCTCAAACCCTAAATAAGTAAAATAGAGAGCTGGGCCAAACGTAACCATGATGAGCAAAAAGGGAGGCCTAAACTTAATTTTTAATTTACTTCAATGGAAGGGCAAAAGTGGCTAAATTTCTGGCTGAAATTCACAGCAATGTGAACTCTGAAATCCTCATGGGATTGCTCTACCACCGAAGGGGGTAAAATATTGCTCCAGTATTTTGCGCTGGTTAAATCACCCTGCAAATCTTTCTGTTTCTTTCTTTGCTATTTCTCTTCCTCTTGTCAAGCTGCAGGCTTCAGCCAGCAACTCCAAAAGAGGAAACCTCACAAACAGAAACTAAACACAATGCCCAGCTGTTTGATGTATGGGTGTTATCGGTGTGTGTGTGTGTGTGAATCAAGTTCCCTATCAACCAAGACAGCAGGAAGAACTAAGAAAAAGACCCATCAATGGATCAGCTGCAACGTTAAAACAAAACAATAATAATAATAATAATAATAATATTCTGTGCATTATGAAAACACGAGGATTTTGCCTTTAAATACTTTGTGCAAAAACATCAAATATAAAGTTCTGGCTAGCGGTGGTCGAATTAAGACCGATGTTTCTTCGGTCTCCGTTCGCTCCCAGGGGTTAGTCTTCGTTGGCAAGGGTCTCGGTGGACAACCAGATTTTGGCACCGCTCAAGAATTTGCTCAGAGGCGTGCCCAGGATGCTGCGCCGGCAAAGGTTGCCCACGGGGGAGAATGGAAAAGCGGAAGAGAGGAAGTCGGGCGTGGCGGGGCCGTCATTGAGCCCGCGGGCTCGGAAATACAGGCGACTCTGGTCCTGCTCGGATGCGTTGGCCAACAACGGGGGGTTGCCGTTGTGTTGCCTCAAGCTCCGGCTCAAGGATTCCACCTCGTCGGCCAACAGAGAGATCTTGTGGAAGGTTGTGATGGAACCCCCGTGCTTGATCTGGGCCTCGGGGACCCAACGGAAGTAGCAGAGTTTCCAGAGTTTGATCTGCGTCCCGGAGAGGCGGGGTAGGATCACGCCGTGAAGGTCCGCTGGCTTGGAGAACCAGTCTCGGAAATACTGTTCCATGCCGTTGGTAGTGTTGTCCATGTGATGAAGGAAGTCGGGTCTTAGTTTGAGGATCAGGGAGTTCCTTCTGGGGAAAAAGTCTTGTTCGTTGATGATGCCGTTCTTGAGGGAGGATGGGAAGCCTCTGAGGGTTGAGCTGTAGTTCTTCTGGGGAGAGAAAGGGGGAATAAGATGGGTTGTGTTTCCCATTGTTCACTGCACCAGATTATGATGAGATCCATGCTAAGTGAATCAAGAAATGCAATTAAGGAAATTGCAGGTATGGCCCATGGCTATCGAGTCCAGAATTCTGCACGTCCCCCCGCAGGACCCTAAAGTAAGACCTCTAGCAACATATTGAGATCCCATATGACCATGAAAGATCTGTCAGGAAAGGCCAAGTTCATCTGTTGTTAAGGAGAGGCAGACAATGGATAGCAGTGATTCTTAACCTTGGCAACTTTAACACATGTGGACTTCAACTCCCAGAATTCCCCAGCTAGCATGAGTTCAATTGCATAGAGAGAGAGAAAGAGATATACAAGCAGTGATAGGTGAAACACACCTAAAGTGTGCAACAGGCAGATAATATTATGAAGAGGCTCAAATAGACACCTCTGCCAGGCCTGCAATTATATTCCTTTTAGAATTTTGGCCTGCCATACTTTCTCTTATTTCATTATGCTGTTTCCTTAGTATAGTTGATGGGATGGGGGAATAGACAGGAGTAGGATTGTGGAATGTATTGTTGTCATTCTTTCCTAGAAGACCAAGGTCGTCTTTTGTCTCCGGACTTTTACACCTGACCGGAAGCAGCTGAGTGGAGACGCCAGCGTGGAAGAAGAAGATTGCACCATGTGATGGATTGTGGGTGTGGGGACAAGATCATGAACTTTTAACTGGGTGGGATTCTGATGTCATTTCCAGCATTGGGATTAACACAGATGTGCTGAGATGTCTGCTTTATTAAATTGGAACTTTAAGGATCGTTTTGCCTTGGACTCTGATTTAATTCTACATGATACTTCGAACGCTGACAACCTCCCTAATTCACAGAAGTATAAGAGTGGGGGGAAAGTCCAGCACAATCAGACTTGCAAAGTTGTTACGACAGCAGCCAATCTCAAATCAAAATAACCTTTGCCTGGAGCTGGTTTTCTGATCCTGACGAGTCCCACACAGACCACCCAGTAGGGGTCATAGGAAGGAAATGCTTTGAAAGAGACTCGCCTAAATGGGTGTCCTACAAGTCGGTCACTTTGCCCCATCCTTACCTTTGATCGTTTAAAGGATTTCACGGTCCCGTTGCACACACAGGGTGTGCTCTTCCCAATGTACAGGGGGTTGTGGAACAACAGGCGGTCCCGCGGTGTGAGCTGAAGGGACCAATCCCAAACGGAAGGGAATTTCAGGCCTTTCTCGTCACCCAGCTGGATATTTTTGCTGATGGCGAATTCCTGGAAGCAACCAAATGAAAACATGTCAAAAGATGCGCAACGGAGGCTCCCTTCCTGGAGTTGAGATTTAAGTCCACTCTAAGGGCTGATAAAGGTTAAAATCAAAGTCCAGCAACGTCACAATCCCACAGCACAAAAGGTTCTGTGCCTCACACACTACCCTTTCCTTGAAGGGTGTAAACCACACAATGGAAAAAGCTCCACTGAACTACAACATGCCATCCTCAGAAACAGCCGTCCCACCTGTAGCTACCACGACAGAAACTCTCCTGCCTCCAGGTAAGGCCAAGCGCTTGGCACATTTCAAATGTTGCCCCATGGCTTGGCCCTTCTTAACACCGGTTGGCCGTATGTTGCACCCACCGTGCTCTGCTTCACTCTCTGATGTGGAGAATTGAAGAGGAAAGTACCAAACAGTGAGATGTGTGTGCTGTCGAACAATATGGTCAAGTAGGCTTCGGAAAACTCGAAGGCCGACGGGTACTGCTCAAGCAGCTGCCAGACACAGTCAAGGAACACCAGGAACAACGGAGACTAGAGGGAGGAGGAGACAACTGGTTAAGATACATAAAACCCCTGCAGAAACTGATTGCAAAACAAATAAAAAGCTTCTTCAAGTTGAGTTCAACTCTTTGTGTTCAAATGTTTTATTTCATTTTTCATTTTCATTTCATACATTCACATATATACTGTGCATGATTGAGGCCATATAACATTGAGCAATAAACACAACCCTCCTTGTATTCCCCAAAATACAAAACCAATATAGCACTTCAACCCTCCATACACCCTTTCTTTCTCCCCCCTCCAACTTTCCTTTCTCCCCTCCAACATTCCCCTCTCCTACTTCCCCTCCCCCTCTAACGCTCCTTTCTCCCCCTCCCTTCCATCTCACCCTCCTTCCATTCCTCTCTCACTCCCTCTCTGCCCCTCCCTCTTCTTTCCCTCTGCTCCTCACTTCGGTGTATTTCTACTATTATTCAGCTTCTTATTTTATACTAAAATTTAAAAAAAAAAGGCAACAGTATACAAGTGCATTCATGTTGTTTTAAAAACTGGCACAAACTATATTTCCCCCCTCCCCACTCCCCCCTATGACCCCACCTCCCTTCCCCCCTTCCGACTACCCAGAGCCCGTACCCGGTATAGCTTTTTATCAAACACAGTCTAGAATGTATTAAAACCAAGTAAGTTAAGAAAAAAGAAAAGAAAAAAGAAGTGGTAAAGAAAAAACAGGGAAAAGAAAAAAGAATAAGAAAGAAAAAGTCAGTAAAATCTCTGCATTGAACTCAGCTTCTTACCATTACACAAACTTAAGCAGTTTACATTGTTCCTAATCTTAATTAATTAATTAAGTTGAGTTCAACTCTTGTTGACTTCATGGACTCAACCGTGAGTTGGCGGACTTTTTTAATGATGTCCTTTCATACTTCCTAGTGTCCCCAACAGCTGTGGGATTTCTCTCTGGTTTCCATCCAAGTATGAAGCAGGTTTGGCACTTCATATATTTGTTCAGTGGGAAGATCAAGGTAGATTCACTAAATTCCACCCTTAAATGTCTTGGTCCAAAGCATTTTTCCATTGATTGTACCTGGACTCACAAGAACTCAAGCTGCAAACAGGATTGTCAACGCACGCTGGGTTTGTCCCCTGTTCCCCCGTGTCCCTTGCCAACTCTCTCCCCTCTTGAACTCATCACATCATTACCTTTTCTGGGTGGAGAAATGCCTAGCTAACTACCCCTAGATATTTCTTCAAGTTGAGGGTTTTTTTCATCCTATTACCTCTTTGTCAGATTTCTTCAAGTGATTGCACCTGTCCAGAAACGGGTGTCCTGCCATGACCCACTCCTTCTGAATCAGGCTCTGAAATCCAGCGATGGTCCGAAAATGAGGATCCAACATCACTTGGATAAGAGATGCCACACAGCAGCTTAGGTCTCGCCCTTCTTCCTCTGTGGAAGAACAGATGCGTTGTTAACACAAAACTGCTTCCCGGGGTTGTGTAGCTTAACCAGAGTCCCTGCTCAACAGGCGACCCTCAAGAAATAGGAACATCCATTGCAGAGGAAGTTTCACGGACATTGACAGAAACCAGCTTCAAATGCCGAAGGTCAACAATTAATGCAATTAATCTGGTTTAACGTGTCTCTATACCAGATGAATGCTGGATGAGAGAAGAACAGAGTTCTCTTCATGGCATGGAGTGAAGATAAGTCTATGCAAAAGAACTGGAAGAATTAACTCAGATTACGGTGTCAACACTCCCTTAAGTAATTATTTTTGCTATAAATGTTTAATTAAGGCCACATAAAGGATGTTACATGAGCATCAACGTGAGTTTTCAAAATAGACTAGCTTACCTTGCAAAATTACTGAAACGTGTTTGCTGTCCAGCATGTAGACCAGTTCTGCAGAAAGCTTCAGGAAGATTCTAGATCAAGAGATCCCAAAATCTAGATTACTTTAGATGAACGTACAGCTCTAAATTATCACACATCATTTCCAGAAAGTTTAGCTTTAATGCCTGGCAATGCAGATTTCCCCAGAAAGAGATTCCGGTTTTCAGAATTAGGGTCTTCTACAATTGGTGACCATAAGAAAGGCTGAGCGCCAAAGAATGGAGGCCTCTGAACTCTGGTGCAGGAGAAGACTCCTGCGAGTCCTTTGGATTGCAAGGCCATCCAACCGGTCAGTCCTAGAGGAGATCAACCCTGACTGCTCTTTAGAAGAGGAAACTCAAATTCTTTGGCCCCCTAAGGAGAAGGAAGAAGGACTCCCTGGAGAAGAGCCTCATGCTGGGAACGATGGAGGGCAGAAAAAGAAGGGGACAACGGAGAATGAGGTGGCTGGATGGAGTCACCAAAGCAGCCGGCGTGAGCTTCAATGGACTCCAGAGGATGGTAGAGGACAGGAAGGCCTGGAGGAACGTGGTCCAGGGGGTCAGTGATGGGTTGGACATGACTTCGCAATTAACAACAACTGGTGTAGGTAAGATTCTTTCTGTGGATCGTTTGCAAGCCATATAACGTCTAACTCTTTAATTGACATTGTTTTTATGGGAAGTGGCCCTCCAGATTTCCTGGAGAGAAGATTCCAACCACTTTACCTACCTCACGTACTCTAGCCAACGCGAATTATCCAGCAAGGACAGCCACTTCTCCTCCGTTTCTTCAAAAGGCTCTGAGAGAGAAAAAGAGAAATTATTTTCAAATACCAGCATTAGAGTGAGAGGACTCTCTTTGAAAAACAGTCACAGCACAAGAGGTTCCATGTTGCTTAATCATGAATGAGTAGTAGTAGTGATGAACACGTTCCTTGAAGGCTTGCGTGCAAATCCCTCCAGAACTTTCAACTAAGTGTTGTGGCCCACCAGCGGCCAGAAGAGCTGGCAGCAGATTCGGACAGTGAGGAGGTTGGGGAGGGGCATGGGCCAGTCCTGGAGTCTGGGGAAGGCTCGGATGAGGGCTCTGTGTCAGAGGCAGAGAGGGGGCCAGAGCCATATGCCAGTTCTCAGCTGCCTTCAGAGTCAGACATCAGTGTGGCAGATGAACACCTGGAGCCTGTTCCCAGTGTGCACATGCACAGAGTTGCCAGACGAAGAGAACAGCTAAAGAACAGGGGTTGACTTGGGAGGAAGGCCACAGGTGGACGATGAATGGCCCCTCCCAGAGGGAATAAAAGAGGAGCGGAAGGGGAGTGGAGTTTGCAGGAGACAATTAGTTCACTTAATTGGTTCGTGACTTTCCGAGACTCCTTGCCAATTTTTGCAGATATCAACCTGTCAGCTCTCTAACCCAGATAAGGTCTGTGACTGTAAATCCTCCCTGGAAAGGCTTTGCTGGATGTGAATGAGCGGAATTCACAGCAAATTAATAAAAAGGTTTTTTGTCAGGACAAGGAGTTTGCTTCATGCTCTTGGGATACCTCTGTCAGAACATTAAACCTATGGGTGGCCTTACTAAAAATATGGTAAATATTAACCAGATTAATTTTTTGCCCCCCAAATAATGCTGTATATATTTAAAACTTTAGGCCGAGATGGGAGCCAAATCTGGACATTCGTCTCCCAGGTGACATGAAGGAAAGTTTTTGCAATATTGCAATCCTCCAGCGGTTATGTTCTCTGGGTCTTCAGAATTAAACCTAATCTGGGGTGTATATTTAGAAAACACGGAAGAAGCCGTTTCTTCTTCTTATCCCATGACTTAATAAGATTGGAGAATGGTTGCTACCAGATGCTGCTCCGTGTTATTTCAAAAATCCTTTTTGAACTCGTCTTTAAGAAGTTTTAACATGTTTTGCATGTTTTACATCTGCTCGTCTCAGATTTTCTGCCTCTTTGGCAACACAAGGACCAACCCAGGTTCGGAGGGCATTACCATTCACACACAACTGCTTCAGTTTGAGAAAGGCCGTCTGGATTTCTTGAATATTCGGCAGGCATTTCTCCAAGTCAGATTTGTAAACGTCGCTCCTCTGGGGGTGGCTTCTGGTGACGGCGTTGCAAATCCTACAAGGAAAAGGAATCGTAGCAAGGACATCTTTAGAAGTGCCTCGTGACAGCTTCACCCCACAGCTGGCCCCCAAAGCCCCTTCTCAGCCCGGAGTACAGCTGCAAACTCGCCCTCCCTCCCCAAGCTGCATCCTGTGGTTGGGCACACCCAACCGCAGGCTCAAAAAAAACCCTGCTAAGAAGCACCAGATGGGCACAGAAAGGGGTGGGTGGGTAAGAGAAGTGACCCCCATCACACCATACTTCAGAACCCAAAGTCAACTCTCTAGTCTTTCTGTGAAGACTTGACAATGTGAAACAGGGTTAAATGATTTATGAGTATATCCCTTAAACTCAATAAATCAGTTCTCCTCAATTTGATGCTCTAAAATCCATCCATCCATCCATCCATCCATCCATCCATCCATCCATCCATCCATCCATCCATCCATATATCTGCAATTTTCACCACTGGTTATCTGGAGGGAGATGGTGGCTTTAAGAGGAGCCCATCACACAGGATGATAGGGCTGGAAAGGACCTTGGAAGCCCAACTCCCGCCTTAAACCATCTTGGTCAATGGTTGATCTTGCTTTTATTTCGTCTCTCTGCTTTCATCATCTTGGGAAGAAAGTTAGATTGAAAACATGATAAGTGAAAGCCAGCCACCGCAATCCCTACCGTTGGTCTATTTTTCGTTGCTGCAGGCTGTCCTTGATGTGGGCCATCCTCACCAGAGCGTTCCCGTTGGAATGGTTCCAACACCACATCTAGGAAACCAAGGTAGAGGGGGTTAAGTCCCACGTATCCCAACGGCATCTTATGAATCCATCTTGGTTTTCAAGGGGTTGTAACAGATGGAAGATTCAGAAAGTGCCTTTGAGCTGCTGAAAGTGGGTTTTTCAGAGGCTTAATAATAGGGCAAAGAGTAGGGGACCTGGATTGATTTTTGGGAGGGCTCTTGACCCTCTTGGCTACTGTTTTATTTTGTCTGTCTGTCTGTCTGTCTGTCTATCTATCCCAACACACCTTCATTCTTTTGTTTTTGAATTTTTATTTTAAACACATAAACACATCAACAAAAACAAACACATGACTTAAAACAACATAGGAACAAGAAGTTCCATCATATAGCAATAGCAGTTAGACTTATATAGCATTGGCTGAGCCGAAATGGGTGGCCCCATGGGTGTGTTTGTAAAGTGTTGGTGTGTTGCATTGTGAAGTTGGGGGAAGAAAGATAGCAATAGCAATAGCAGTGAGACTTATATACCGCTTCATAGGGCTTTCAGCCCTCTCTAAGCGGTTTACAGAGTCAGCATATTGCCCCCAACAAGAATCCGGGTCCTCATTTCACCCACCTCGGAAGGATGGAAGGCTGAGTCAACCCTGAGCCGGTGAGATTTGAACCGCCGAACTGCAGTCAGCTGAAGTAGCCTGCAGTGCTGCATTTAATCACTGCGCCACCTCGGCTCTATTATACAGCAGTTCCGTATCGGTTCCTTTGCAGTTAGTGTTTTCCCTTCTATATGTTTCTATCTTGCATTCATAATCTCCTTATTCGTTATCCATTTTTATGTACAATTCTATTTTTATTTATACTTAGCTATTTATAACAAAATATTGTTTACCTATGTTGTGCTTTATATTCTGTCATTTATTCTCTTACATACAATTATAGGTATACATTCACATAGTTATTCTTTTTCTTTGCCATTCTTATACTTTTGTTATTCCATTTAAAAGGTTATAATATACAGTTTGAGTTGTTTTGTTTACCATCCCTAGTACCTGTTGTAACACCACCTTATTTTCCCTTTCTTTTCTCCCTCCCTTCCTTCCTTCCTCCCCTCCTTCCCCTTCCTTCTTCCCTTACCTCTCCCCTACTCCTATCCTTTCTCTTCCCCTTCCTGCCCTCTCTCATTCTCTTTCTCTCCCTTCCACCCTCCTCTCCTTCTCTTTCACACACCTTCATTCTGTTGTATGCCTTCCTAGTTGTCCTCAGAGTAGGAGAAGGGTTAATCTAGGGATGTGTTTCTCAACTTTGGTTGCTTGAGGATGGGTGGCTTTCAACTCCCAGAAATCTCCAGCCAGCATAGGAATTCCGGGAGTTGAAGTCCACCCATCTTCAAGCTGTCAAGAGTTATGGACACTGATCTATGGTGTCAAAACATCAAGAACCAGACTGTACCCTTTCCAACTAACAGATTTAAGAAGCTTATGCCTTTTAATAAAATTTGTTAGAAAATACCAAACTTTTGATTTTTTCTGGATCCCAAAGTGCACTGCAGGGAGTGGGGGGGAGGGGGGAGAAGCACAGCCCCCCCCCTTGGCTAAAAGAAGACAAACCCATCTGACCAGCCTCCATTCCCTTCAGTCTGATAATCCACCCCCCCTCCCTTCTGTCTCTTTTGACACTTGAGAAAGAAAAGGCCATCGCGCTTCATCTTCGCACTTACTGGCATCCGTCGTCCGGTGAAGGAGTAAGAATACAGCTTCAGATCTTGATCCGCCAGAGAGGAGGGGACCACAAAATATTCTGGAAGACTTCAGAAAGGAAACAGAAAAACAAAACAAAACACCACTCATCTTTGAAAGTGTGAAGTCGGTCACTTGAATTCCAACCCAATGTTCTGACCGAGGCAAAGTCCTTGTCCCGACAAAAACCCCTTTTATTAATTTCCTGTGAATTCTGCTCATTCACAGCCAGCAAAGGCTTTCAAGGGAGGATTTACAGCCACAGACCTCACCTGGCTTGGAGGACTGCCAGGCCGAGATCTGCAAAACTTGGCAAGGAGTCTCGGAGAGTCCCACACCAATTAAGGGAACTAATAGTCTCCTGCAAACTCCACTCCCCTTTCACTCCTCTTTTACTTCCTCTGGGAGGGGCCATTCACCGTCCACCTGTGGCCTTATTCCCAAGTCGACCCCTGTTCTTTAGCTGTTCTCTTCGTCTGGCCACTCTGTGCATGCACACACTGGAAACAGGCTCCAGTTGTTCGTCTGCCTCACTGATGTCTGACTCTGAAAGCAGCTGATAACTGGCATACAGTTCTGGCCCTCTCTCTGCCTCTGACACAGAGCCCTCATCAGAGCCTTCCCCAGACTCCAGGACTGGCCCAGGTTCCTCTCTAACCTCCTCATTCTCCAAATCTGCTACCAGCTCCTCCGGTCACTGGCGGGCTACAACACCCAAGTTTTTAAAAATAAGGAGCCTTACAAGACGTCTTAGCCCCCCAAACACACTTTCTCCTTCTGAATAGACATGGGTTGTTATCTCTGAAGGGAAGAGCTGATGGGAAGAAGAGGCGGTGTGCTACGTTTCCCACAGATCCTGCCACTTTCTTATCGAGATTTACCTGGTGGATATCATGTAGCCTTCGTTCACGGAACAGACGCGCCATTCGGAGGCTCCCGTCCTCTTGATCTCTCTATCCCAGTCGGAGAAGGTTTCAAAGAGGGGAGTTTGGTGATGAATACCATAACCACCGCCTCCTCCTCCGGGGTCTATTCCATTCACCTTTTTTGCTGTAAGAAACAAAGCCAGCAGTGTATTTTCATTTCAGAGGAGTGGAAACGCACCGAAGGACGGGGTTTTAGAAGAAAACCGAGAGAGATCAACATTCAATGTGGTGGTTTTTAACAAAGGAGAATAGAAATAGCAATAGCAGTTAGACTTATATACCGCTTCATAGGCCTTTCAGCCCTCTCTAAGCGGTTTACAGAGCCAGCATATCACCCCCACAGTCTGGGTCCTCATTTCACCCACCTCGGAAGGATGCAAGGCTGAGTCAACCTTGAGCCGGTGAGATTAGAACCGCTGAACTGCAGATAACAGTCAGCTGAAGTGGCCTGCAGTACTGCACCCTCTAACCACTGCGCCACCTCAGAGAAGATGAACTGAAATACCGTAAACCTCAGTGAGGGTTGTTTTTTTTAAACTGCAGTGATCATCGGGCTAACTTTCCCCAATTCTTTAACTGTTTCTCCCGGTCTGGGGCTGTGACTTTTTGGGGGTTTTTGTGGGTCCGTTTGCCCATCTGCAAGTTTCTGATAGGACCAAATGTCTTCCATAACTTCATGGCGGAATCGGTATGGCTCATGTTAAAAGTTGGGATGGCTCCGTTTCACTTGTTCCTAGAATAGCTGCGTCTAATACAGAATAAAACTAATGGGTTGACCTTCGAATCAGCTCATTCCTGAACTCCAGAGATTATTCTGAAGGTCTTCAGTGAAGAAGTTCTAGAAGTAATGAAACTTGTAGACATTTAGACACCCCAACGACATTTCTAGAAAATGGAAGTAACTGATAAGGTTGGCCACTAAGTGGAGATGGTTGTCACTCAACTCAACAGGAATAGCCAAGATCTGGGCAGAAAGTGGTTGAGTCTCCAGAAGACAACCTTTAAAAAATCCTTCTGGACCAGGAGAGAAGCCAATCACCAACCAAAGGGAGGACTTATTCAGATGCCCACTTAACCAAGACACATAAACAGAAAGAACTGATACATTTGTGGCTATCGAATATTCTCTGTGGAGTTGGATTCTCATTGATGACATGACCTAGTTGTCAGGGCTGTAGCCATCTTTTCTTGTGGGTCTTTGGCCTGCCACACTTCCTATTATTCTACTATGCATTTTCCGTTGTGGGGGATTGTACGGAGTTAGATGCTATGTAGCCATAACAACATTCTTTCTTGAAAGCCAAGGTCATCTTTTGTCTCTGCACCTGACCGGAACTGGATGGGTGGAACTGCCAGCATGGGAGTGGATGATTGGACCATGGGATAGACTTGTGGATGTGGGGATGCAAGATCTTGAACTTTCAACTGGGTGGGGGAAAACCGGGAAGCTTTCAGATTCAGGTTTTCCCAGATGTGCCAACATGGCTCTCTTAATAAATTGGAACTTTTGAGCCATACTTTGCCTTGGATGTGGATTTAATTTTGGATGCTATTTGGAACCTTGACACCAGTTGCATCCTGAAACATCTGCAAGAAAACCACCGAGCTCAGAGATCACCAAGAACTCTGCGAACTTCCAACCTTGAGCTACAGGGATTGCCTTCTATTAAATCTTCCTCTGCGTTACTTTTACCAAATCGGATGAATGCAGAAGGAAGACTATCCCTGGCACAAGGCCAGGCGGCTTCTTGGCACCAGCAAATAACTTCCGTCCAAGTTAATCTCCAGGATTCGATTTAAAAAGACCCCCGCACCTGGCGTCTCAAAGGGTCTCCCTTACCTGGATTGTGATATTTCTTGCCCACATATTCAAAGGCAAAAAGGAGCTGGAGGTCTGCCGGTTGTGAGTAGTGTGCTATTGCAAGACACACCTGAAGAAGAAAGGAGAAAGAATCTTTAGATGAGAGCAAGCTGGCCAGAACCCCTTAGGCATTATTTTCAGAAATTACGAAGAAGGGGCAGAAAAACAGCCACGAAAGTCAGCAGAAATGGCCTGCCTCTAGGAATGCTTGCAACTTTGATTTCCTTCCCCACACACCCAGTGGGGGGGAAAAAACGTCTAACTTGTTAGCTGTTGATGCTCACAAGGGCAACTGCACACAGTAACGCCTTTGTCGTGGGTTTTAATGGATGCCTCTTCTTATTAGTAGCCGAGGCTGCCAATGGCTTCCATTGTGTGTCGTGGAAAAGGAAAAAAGGTCAACATTTCTTTTCCCGTCTACCGAGAGAAAATATTTCAGGGATTAATCATGTTCTTGTTGTTTTTTTTTCTGAAGCGCTTAGGGTGCAAAAGAAAAGGGAAGCTTGGGGAAAAAAATATCTTGGGTTGAAAGTGACCGCCTCAACTTTCAGTTCCTACTTTCTGAGAATTCAGCAGCCCAGATGAAATAAGCTGAGAATCAGGGTTTGGGGGGGTGTTTAAAAAAAAACCATTCCTACAGGAGATCCAAAAGAAAAAATTGTGCTTTCTGTGTCCCGCACCGCTCAGCTGGACTGTCTTTGTAGACCAGGGGTGCCCAAACATGGCAACTTCCAAGACTTGTGGACTTCAATTCCCAGAATTCCCCAGCCAGCATAACTGACTCTCTTGTAATCCCTTCCTCTGCAATCTCTCCACTTAGATCAGAGGTCTTCAAACTTGGCCACTTTAAGACCGGTGGACTTCAACTCCCAGAATTCCCCAGCCAGCATAATTTACTCTCTTATAATCCCTTCCTCTGCAATCTCCCCACTTAGATCAGAAGTCCCCAAACTTGGCAAATTTGGTATTCAAACTTGGAATTCTGGGAGTGGAAGTCCACAAGTCTTAAAGTTGCCAAGGTTGGAGACCCTTGTTGTTGTAGACAACCTGCTCTGTTTTCATCTCTCCTCTGGAAGGCTATTCATGCAATCATCTGCCCCTTTCTGGAAGATCCGAACAAGGCTTAGATTTGATATTCAATTAAGCCTGGCTTATTTGATAAGTCAATAAATAACGCGGTCACGTCAAGTCATTAAGCCCAAATCAAAACGAACCACATCCTGCCTTTAACCATGTTTACTAGGCCTGGAGCCTGAGTAGCATCAATACCACCGCAGAGGACCCAAGAGAACTGGGGCGAGCAGAAACACAGGCGTGACATGGAAAGCTGAGAAGATGTCTCTGGCATGGACCTCGTCTTCTAGCTAAAAATATCTTGCAGCCGATCGTCAAAGCGGCTTCCAGGTTGCTCCTCAGGCAGATGGTTGTTAAGAAGGATCAGAGCCACATTGATCTTATTCTGACGGCTGAAAAAAATCAGCCGTGGGCTGGGAAAAAGAATCGAGCCAAAAGCTGGTAAGATGTCTTGGAGGATTAGAGGAGGGTCAAAGCCTCCTGTTTACATGTTCCCTCGGATGAAAAGAATTATGTGTTTCCTGCATTGATTAAATCATAAGGAAATATGGGAGCTGCCAGGACTTCTCTCTGTGCCAAGAAACTAACAAGCTAGTCCACCCATGAGGATATCAAACTAAATCTTGACATGGGAAGCAATCCAAAATATACCAGCTAAGGACATGTAACGCTTGGCTTTTGCCCAGATTTCTAAGCTAATCATCCACCATGTTAAAGGTAAAGGTTCCCCTCGCACATATGTGCCAGTCGTTCCCGACTCTAGGGGGCGGTGCTCATTCTGTAAGAGCCTGCGCTGTCCGAAGACGTCTCCGTGGTCATGTGGCCGGCATGACTAAACGCTGAAGGCGCACGGAGCCCTCTTACCTTCCCACCAAAGGTGGTCCCTATTTTTCTACTCGCATTTTTTACCTGCTTTCGAACTGCTAGGTTGGCAGAAGGTGGGACAAGTCACGGGAGCTCACTCCGTTACGCGGCGCTAGGGATTCGAAGCGCCGAACTGCCGACCTTTCTGATCGACAAGCTGAGCGTCTTAGCCACTGAGCCAGAAATAATTATTTCTCACTCCTTGACACGTGTAGTCTTCCATTCCGCTGTTGGTGTGCGCAGAAGTTCACAGGTACGTGATTTGTACAAAAGGGCCCGAAGTAACACAACCCAGATTATTTGCACTATACGTGTTGTGAGTCTGGCCAGGGTCAACATTTGGAAACACCGACGTGAGGAACACGCTGACAGTGCCTCTCTGTATTCTATGCTCACATTTTGTGAGGTGAGGGGGAAAAAAATCTATTTTAGACCATTAAATAAGATTAACTCAGTCCATGTCTGCTTCAGGATGTTAAGATATTTACAGTTTCCAGCAGCTGGAGAGAAAATAAAAAACCCATCCTTGCTTAAACACACAGCTGTACGAGAAATTTAAACCAAGGTGCCAACTAGAGGCACATACTATATTCAATGATCTTCTTGTTCTGGTTCTTTCCCCCTCCTATTTTTTTTTAAACCTAAGCTCAAAGATTCATCTGGGAGGTTTTATATACGTGCAGGAGGAGGTTGAATGATCTGCCAGGAAAATCCTTGACGCCAACCAGCCAGGAGAAGCTACTTGTGAATTTTTACAACTGCTTTTCTGAGGAACGGGGGATGAGAGGAGAGTCGAGCCTTATCCCAGATCTCAGTTCTTGATTGAGTATTTGTTTGTTAAATTTCTATTATTCGATGAGTGGAGGGAGCCCCCTTATGGAGTACTGTGGAGCCATTACCATAGCAACTCCACTGTGCTGTACAGTAGAAGCCATTTGAAGGCACAACAGGCTGTATCTTAAGCAAACACACACCCCAAGGGGTGTTAGGGGTGTCTTTTTTTAAAAAAACATATTTTTAAACATATTTTTCTCATTCCCGCCGTTGCAAAAGCATTTCCTTCGTTCAACATTTCCCCTCTGCCTGCTGTTTCGACTCTAGATATTCGAGATACAGGTACCTTTTTAGCACTTTCCGGTCCGGCTTCATCAAAACGAAAACGGACAATCCGAAAGTCCTTGCAGTAAATAATCAATTCCGTTGGGTTAAACTTCAGCTTCTGGTTGGGGCCCAGGACTTTCTGCTTCCTCTTGGTATCGTTCACTGCGGAGAAAAGGAGGGAAGAGGCGCGAGAGATCGTAACTTTCCTTTAAAACAAAAACATATCAAGCTCATGCTTGATAAAGGCTGTTAATATGGGTTTTTGTTTCTGCAATTTATCCATTTCTGCACTCAGTTCCTAACTAGTAGAGCGTTTTAGTAACTCACTAACCGATAACTTGGCGTTGCCTGGGTATTTATTTATAGGGGGAAAATATCCGGACCAAACGTAATTTCTAATGTTGGATTTTCTCCCTTACCAGAGGGAGCCCCCTTGTGGAGTACTGTGGAGCCGTTACCATAGCAACTCCACTGTGCTGTACAGTAGAAGCCATTTGAAGGCACAACAGGCTATATCTTAAGCAAACAGACACCCCGAGGGGTGTAAGTGGTGTCTTAGCCACACAGTATTTGTTTCTAGAGAGTAAGTCATCTGTGTACCAACTTTGGTTGAAATTGCTTGAGGTATTACAGAGTTATGCTGGAACATACATATACACACAGATATGCACATACATTTATATATATATATATAGAGAGAGGATAGATAGATTTGTCCTTTACCTGTGACAATTTGTTCTACGCATGTCAAGGCAACATCGTGTTCTCCGAGGAGAAGATTTCTGTATTGGAACTTCTGAAATAGAAGAAAGTAAATCAGGATAAACACATGCAGGTCGTTAATTTTAGTTGTGTCTTGCTGCACAAAGGACAAAATTAGCTAGGTTATGGATTTTCTTTGGGGGGAGGGAGAGAAAATGCTATTAGATGTCCAGACTCGCCTTATAGGGAAGGTGGGCATTATTTTAAAAAATAAATAAAAATAAAATATTATAGTTTATTGTTCTGTCCCCCCTTCACCGCTTGTTAACAGATGACAGGCAAACAAACTTAAAAGGAACTTTCTTTATCAGTTCTCGGCTCAGACTGGCTGCGAGCCCAAAAATAACATAAATACAAGTCTCCGACAAGAATGCAAAACAAAACTCTTACAAGCAATGCACTTCTCCAAGTGTATCCTTGAATCAGGGTTACAGAAAGCCAATCACTTCTCCAAGTGTCCTTCAAATAAACCACGACCGATGATCAATCAATGTTGCACGAATGAATGAACGTTGACTCCTGCAACCAGGGCGTGACACCATCCGTCCTTTTATCTCCAAAACCCCACTAACGAGCCCAGGCTGCATCGTTAATCTTGCATCCCGAAAAGACTCACAGAAGACTGCTGCTGAGTCACAACAGTTTATATACAGGTAGTCCTCGACTTACAACAGTTCATTTAGTGACCGAAGTTACAACGGCACTGAAAAAAGTGACTTATGACTGTTTTTCACACTGTTGACTGTTGCAACATCCCCATGCTTGGCAACTGATTCGAATTACGACAGTTGCACTGTGTCGGGGGGTCACGGGATCCCTTTTGCGACCTTCTGATGAGCAAAGTCAACAGGGAAGCTGGGTTCTGCAGTGATTCACTTAACAACGATGCCAATAAAGGTCAAAACAGTGGGGCAAAACTCATTTGACAACCGTCTCACTCAGCAACATATATTTTCAGCTCAATTGCGGTCGTAAGTTGAGGACTCCTGCAATTCCCAGTGTCACATATATTACGATTTAAACTCGAAGAAAAAAGTTATGGTTTTTGTTAAGATCGCCCATCCCTGATTCCTGGCTGTTTGGACTCGCAGCTGATGTGAGTGCAGCTGCCCAGATACTGTCGGATTCCAGATTTTCCATCTCAAAATCTCAACCTGTCACTGGGATTCTTTCCAAAGTCATTTGAAAGCACTTCCTGTGGTTCCATTCTTATTTATACTAGCAGGTCCTTATTTAATTTCAGCGTCTAGATCAGTGTTTCTCAACCTTGGCAACTTGAAGATGTCCGGACTTCAACTCCCAGAATTCCCCAGCCAGCGAATGCTGGCTGGGGAATTCTGGGAGTTGAAGTCCGGACATCTTCAAGTTGCCAAGGTTGAGAAACACTGGTCTAGATCCATATTGCAAAGTTTTATATAAGGATATTTCTAAAAAAAAAACAACCTATGTGCAGAATCCTAGGGCTACCCGGGATCTTGGGGGGGTGGTCTTGTAAGCCCAACCCCCCTCCCTGCCCCAGGGGCTTATATATTTTAAAGATCCCCTTTTCTTTTCTTTAAAAAGTGCTTGCTTCCTTTTCTTTCATCCTCTCCCCCACAAAAAAAACAAACCCTAAATAACTATCTGCCTTTGCTAAACTTCCAAAGAACAAATTCAGGGAAGCGAGTTAACTAGACCAGGCAGCAAGAAGCTTGCAAAATCTGGAGACTTTCGATCGGGTGATTTCCCTGCGCTGTATTGCAAAATTGAGAATTGCACAGCAGGACTTAAAAAGCCGAGTTCAAAGAGGGTTTCCTCTACTCGTCTACGAGAGGAAATCTCCTGGCCACGTGTGGGGATCCCACACATGGGGCTATTACAAAAGAGAAAGGGGGAAACCCAGTTTAACTGCCAAGTTAAACCCATGTCAATTAAACTGGAGAGAGTGGAAAGGAAAGGTAGAGGCAAGGAGGAAGAGAGAAGACAGGAGAGAGAGGGAAGTAAAAAGGGAGAGGAGAAGGAGAAAGGAGGAGTGGGAAGAGGAGAAGGAGAGAGGTAGGGGGAGTAGAGAAGAGAGGGATGGCAGAGGGAAGAAAGGAGGTACGGAGGAGGAGAGAGGGAGAGGAGAGAGGGAAATAGAAGGGAGAGGAAAAGAAGGAGAGAAAGGAGGAGTGGGAAGAGAAGGAGAGAGGTATGGGGAGTAGAGAAGAGAGGGATGGCAGAGGGAAGAAAGGAGGTACGGAGGAGGAGAGAGGGAGAGGAGAGAGGGAAGTAGAAGGGAGAGGAGGAGAAGGAGAGAAAGGAGGAGTGGGAAGAGGAGAAGGAGAGAGGTATGGGGAGTAGAGAGGGATGGCAGAGGGAAGAAAGGAGGTACGGAGGAGGAGAGAGGGAGAGGAGAGAGCGAAGTAGAAGGGAGAGGAGAAGAAGGAGAGAAAGGAGGAGTGGGAAGAGGAGAAGGAGAGAAGTAGGGGGAGTAGAGAAGAGAGAGATGGCAGAGGGAGGAAAGGAGGTACGGAGGAGGAGAGAGGGAGAGGAGAGAGGGAAGTAGAAGGGAGAGGAGGAGAAGGAGAGAAAGGAGGAGTGGGAAGAGGAGAAGGAGAGAGGTAGGGGGAGTAGAGAAGAGAGAGATGGCAGAGGGAAGAAAGGAGGTACGGAGGAGGAGAGAGGGAGAGGAGAGAGGGAAGTAGAAGGGAGAGGAGAAGAAGGAGAGAAAGGAGGAGTGGGAAGAGGAGAAGGAGAGAGGTAGGGGGAGTAGAGAAGAGAGAGATGGCAGAGGGAGGAAAGGAGGTACGGAGGAGGAGAGAGGGAGAGGAGAGAGCGAAGTAGAAGGGAGAGGAGAAGAAGGAGAGAAAGGAGGAGTGGGAAGAGGAGAAGGAGAGAGGTATGGGGAGTAGAGAAGAGAGGGATGGCAGAGGGAAGAAAGGAGGTACGGAGGAGGAGAGAGGGAGAGGAGAGAGCGAAGTAGAAGGGAGAGGAGAAGAAGGAGAGAAAGGAGGAGTGGGAAGAGGAGAAGGAGAGAGGTAGGGGGAGTAGAGAAGAGAGAGATGGCAGAGGGAGGAAAGGAGGAACGGAGGAGGAGAGAGGGAGAGGAGATAGGACAGCGGTAAAACAGGGTATAATATGGGTGTATTGAAAGCAGAAGAGCAAAGGATAGCTGTTCTGGATTAAGGAATGATATAATAATGGACAATTCAAAATAATTTCTGTTTAGATGTAATGGTAGACTTGTGCTTATATGTATGAAATTAAAATAAGATAAACTTTCCCCCCAAAAAACAACAAAGATGCTTTTTCAAAAGGCAACTGGACTTTCGTGTTCTTTCCCACCCACCCCCCTTGAAAATGTTTCACTTCGCTTCCAAGGAGCTTCTGCAGTTCTGACTGAACTGACCCCTTGACTGGAAGTCCTGGGACGGGTGTGTGTGTGTGTTTGTGTCTCAGAGGAGAAGCGAAACATTTTCAAGGGAAAAAAAGCAAGACAGTTTCTGTTGACTTTTGACACCCCCCCCCAAAAAAAGAAAGAGAGAGCATCTTTAGGACAACCTGGAGGATTGAGACATTTTGCCAAGTTAAACCACAGTTTCTTGGGTGACCCCCACCCCCACCTCTGATCGCGGCATCCGACCGACCTGAAGAGGGAGAGTGTCGTCTGTAATGAAGGATATCTTGAAGTTGCTGCAGACCAGTTTCCCCCAGAGGTCGTATTGGCTGGTGTCCGTTGCGATGCATTTCCTCACAAAGTTCACTTCGTTGACCACAATTTCGCCTGGAGAGAGAGAAAAGAAAGTTAGCCGGATCCCTGGATGAAATCAGCGGTTCTTTTTTTTTTTTTTAAGTTTTTTTAAATTTTTTATTACATATTTATAAACAAAAGCATTGTCCGGGTTTCCCCCTTTTACATCTCCTGTTATGCATAGTTCATTTTACATCATATTTTCATTTCGCCTTTCAGTCATCTTATTTTTATGTGAATGTATATCTATAACTGTAAGAGAATAAATGACAGTAAAAATATATAGCATAATAGAGGTAAATAATATCTGGTCATAAGTAGCTAAGTTTAAATAAATAAAGAAATGTACATACAAATGGATAACGAATAAGGAGATTATGAACGCAAGATAGAAATGTATAGTAGGGAAAACACTAACTGCAAAGAAACCGATTCGGAACTGCGGTATGATATACGATGGAACTTACTGTTCCTATGTTGTTTGTAAGTTATGTGTTTGTTTTTGTTGATGTGCTTATGTGTTTAAAATAAAAATTTATAAATATATATATATTTAAAAAAAGAATTAATTGAGCTTTACTCCTCGTTCATAAAATGCCAATCCAAAAGAATAGTTTATTTTTAATATTTTTCTATTCCCCGACCTCAAACTTATAAGGACCGAAAGTGAGAAAAAATGCTCTTTCAGGAACAATTCGATTCAATCTGAAAAGTCTCTATTTGCAGGTAATTGAACATTGTCTAAATTTAGCCACAGTCCGGCACCATTCTCCTTCCGTTTTGCAAGCACAAGCTGTTCCAAGCACTGAATGATAATCATGTGCAAATGACTCAAACATGTCAGAGGCAAAAAAAAGAGGCTGCATTTGTTTTCCAAAAACCCAACAACACCCAGCAACACAAATTATATCGGCAGAATCCAGACCAGACTTAAGAGCCACACAAAGTCCTCGGCGAGAGGCATGTAAATCAAAGACACAAATAATCCAGAACAAAGATTTGCTGGGAAACTGGAGCTCTGGCTCAGATGCAAATTATTAAGAAGCGGAGGCAGCATCTGAATTTCATAACACATCAATGTGTTTATTTATTCATCCGGATTTATTAGATGCTGCGTTCCTGAAAGGAAAGGGAACGATTTAGCTGGGCAGAGAGACAGAGAGAGAGAGGGACGGGTTTTGGCAACGAGAGAGGCTTCCAGTCTTGGTTACAATGATCGAACTCAGATTTGTCCTCATTTAACACCCGACTTGAGCATCGTCCTTCTCTAACATCAACCAGGAAATTCCAGAAAGGTCTAACACAGGAAATATCAACATGTTAGCATCTGACATAAAAAGGCTGGAATGCGGAGCTGAGGAGAGATGAAAAGAGGGAGGGGGGAATATGGTAAACCTTAAATTTGAAGTGGGGCTCACGGTCAGTAAACGGAGTCAGCCCTGGGGGTGAAATAAGTCGCGGTTCCCTTCTGTAAGTTGGTGGAGATCTGAACCCCAAATGCTTCTGAACTTCATTTACACCATTCACTCTGCAGAAAAGACTTCCATGCCGAAAATGGCCTATAAATAGGAGCGTATTTGCATTTTCTGGGTGGAATGAAGGCGTCTGCCCCAAGCTTTTGTGTTTTCGGGATGTGCTACCATTTTCCTTGAGGTTGAAATGCACTTGTTGATTTGACCCTCCTGTTTTAACAAAAGAACTGGTGGGAAAGGAAATTCCAGCCAAAGAATCTGGCTTCTGCAAAGCCACCCTTGGGCTGCAGGATTATAAACTTTATATCTGCTTAGCGTTCGACAAGAGAAGCAAGGGAGAAAGAAAGGCCTTCCTTTACTTGACAGTGGAGAACGACTGTTACCTACCGATGTTAAAGCTTTGTTAAAGGAACGTTAAAGCCTTCCCTTTGCTCATTCTTTAGGGCAGTGGTTCCCAAACTTGGCAACTTTAAGACTTGTGGACTTCAACTCCCAGAATTCTCCAGCCAGCAGAGTTGGGAGTTGAAGTCCACAAGTCTTAAAAGTTGCCAAGTTTGGGAACCACTGCTTTAGGGAAGTAGAAGGGTAGGATCAATCACAGCTCACAGATCCCTTCTGCATTTTAAGTTGATGTTGTGCAATTCTACTGTCAATGTTTTGATGGGTACGTTGCCAACAAAAATATCTGATGTCTAAAGGCACAGCGAAAGTCCATTTAGTAAGCAATGAAGAGGAAAGTCCTCTATGGACCTCACATTCTAGGTCAGAGGTGTGTGTGTGTTTGTGTGTGTCTTCAAACTTGGCAACTAAGCTAGTTGAGGAATTCTGGGAGTTAGAAGTCCCAGGGTGGAAGTTTGAACTTCCAGATTTGCAAGACTGATGCCAGCTCTGCCAGGTAAAACCAGGCGAGGGAACACGGATTAGACTGATTAATTCTGTTTGATTGGAAGGCTACTGTAAGCAAATCTTGGCATCTTGCGGATTTTAGCTGGCGATCCTGGACACACAGCAGTCCGCTAGGATTATATAATATTTGGGTGGGAAACGTGCTTAAAACCCTAACTTTACAATCTCCTGCCAATGGAGCTTTGCTGTGGTGACCTCATGGAGATGCCCACCAAATGCAGAGAAGAGTAACGAAGAGGATTAGGGGAATGGAGGCTAAAACATATGAAGAACAGTTGCAGGAACTGGGGATGTCTAGTTTAACAAAAAGAAGGACTAGGGACAATGATATCCCTAGAATAAAAGAAGGACATGATATCAATGTTCCAATATCTCAGGGGTTGCCACAAAGAAGAGGGAGTCAAACTATTCTCCAAGGCACCTGAGGGCAGAACAATCAGCAATGGGTAGAAACTAATCAAGGAGAGAAGCAACTTAGAACTAAGGAGGAATTTCCTGACAGTTAGAACAATTAACCAGTGGAACAACTTGCCTCCAGAAGTTGTGAATGCTCCAACACTGGAAGTTCTTAAGAAGATGTTGGACAACCATTTGTCCGAAATGGTGTAGGGTTTCCTGCCTAGGCAGGGGGTTGGACTAGAAGACCTCCAAGGTCCCTTCCAACTCTGCTATTCTATTCTATTCTAAATATTCTTGGCCACCTTATGGAGTTTACCTGCAGAAACCTTGAAAAAGCTGGGGATTAATTCAATAACTGCAGATCTAACAGGCTTCACGAAAAGCATTGCAAAAGTGGGGAGGACATGGTTGCAAGAAGGGAGGAGAGAAACGGCCCACTTGTGACCTTCAAGGCTGCCAGAATGAGATAAGGAATCAGAGTTAACTCAAAAAGGGTATTTTTTTTCCTTTTACGTTGCCCAATCATTTAGCACGAGAAAGTCCTCTTCTCCCCTTCAGGCAACTGAATTTAGGAATATCTCTCTCCAGCTCACAACTGCCTCCCCCTCTCCCCTTGTTACGCAACCACATTCCCCATAAAGGCCACGTTTCTCTGAAAAATTACATCATCCTTTTAAAATTTATGGCCGGCTTAGGATTTTCAAGATAAGGTGCCTGTCTGGACAAGATTCCTTTGAGATCTTAGCATCTGCTCACTCTCTTCCCATGGCCAGTACTAGGAAAACCCACGGACATAGGTAGAGAAACCAAAGGCATCAATGCAAGAGAGGGACAAGCATGGGAAGCTCCTCTCTGCTGGTGGCATGATTATTTAGTTAAAAGTTTGCTCGAGTAACTCAAAAGTCACTCCCCAAATTCAAATCTACCCAAGCGTCACTCTGTGCAACTGATAGGCTAAGCCAGTGTTTCTCAACCTTGGCAACTTTTAAGATGGGTAGACTTCAACTCCCAGAATTCTGGGAGGTGAAACCCACCCAAGTTGCTGGCTGGGAAATTCTGGGAGTTGAATTCCCCAGCCATCTTCAAATGACTAGCTGCGGAATTCTGGGAGTTGAAGTCCACCAACTTTAAGCTGCTGAGGTTGAGAAACACCGCCTTAGCCTACAGAATTCTTATTCCAACCGACCATTCGGAGCAAGAAAGCGTTAAGAAAAACATCTTCAACACTCAATGCTCTCTTCTCGACTTGCATTCAACTCTTTGCAAGTTTAATGCAAAATATCTGCGCGTCCAGAAACAGCCAATGAATATTGGCAGACATTTGTTAGATTGTCTTTATTGTCTCCCCGATTCGTAGCAGGAAGCAGCTTCTCCGTCTGCAATGAGCTTTGGGGGATTTTATAGCAGATAACCGAGCAGCTGGAGAGGAGAAAATCCCTCTCCTTTGCACCGTCAGGCTAAAGCAGGCACAATCCTCCTCCATCCCCGTGGGTTATTTGCAGAAGTAAAGGTCACAAGCCTGCCGGGCGCTTTAATTTTGCGCCCAGTGCCAACTGGCAAAGAAAGGAATACAGCTCTCCTTTCTTCCTTCGTGGAAGTGGGAAGAAGCCGTCTGCTTGAAAGCAGATGATCAGGTTTGGCGAATAAATCCCAAATATGCATCGTTTAAAAAGGACCGCTTCTGAAAGCCAGAGGGCCTTCGAAGGGAGAAAATCAACTGGACAGGTGACCTGTTGCAATAGGTAGAACAAAGAGCCACAGAGGTACAACGTTCGTGCTTGGCCAGTCAAAGGAAGAGAGGAACATTGTGGTTTGTGAAAAGGAGCAACAAACACCGAAAAAGGAAATCAGGCCCTTAAGGAACAACTGGAGTCTTGCAATCTCTTAAAAGGCTCAGTCTGGAATGTTTACACCTGTCTGGAATGTTTACCTGGTAGGAGGGCAGGCTCCAGTTTCTTAAGTCGGGGCTCCGGAATGATCTTGTCTTCAGCCTGAAAAACAGGAGGAGAAGGGCAAAAATATGCCACAATAAATAAAATAAACTGAATTCAGGTCAATTCAATTCAATTCAATTTATTACATTTATATGCTGCCCTTTTCCCCCGGAGGGGACTCAGGGCGGCTCACAACTCAACCAGGGAAGGGGAATACAGACAAAAATTTTTAAAAAAAACAAAGCATAACACTACATAATTTAAAACATACGACAGCCATACCATTCGAGACGGGGGCAACAGCTCTTTAGCCCCAGGCCTGCCGGAATAGCCAGGTTTTAAGGGCTTTGCGGAAGGCCTGGAGGGTGGTGAGGGTGCGAATCTCCACGGGGAGTTCGTTCCAGAGGGTCGGAGCAGCCACAGAGAAGGCCCTCCTCCGGGTAGTTGCCAGTCGGCATTGGCCGGCGGATGGAATTCGGAGGAGGCCTAATCTGTGGGATCTAATCGGTCTAGTGGAGGTAATTGGCAAGGTCATCCTTGACTCATATAGCGACTGTTTGGAATTACAACAGCATTGGGGGGGGAAAAGTCCTCGCACATACAACTTTTCCTGCATTCCCAGACAACGTGATTTAAAATTTGGGCGGTTGGCAACTGGAATTTAGGATGCTTGCAGCATCCTGGAGGTCACATAAGCACCAACAGCAACCTTCCCAGCCATCTTCCCACCACAGAAGTTGGGAGAGAAGCCAGATTCACTTAACGACGAGGTGATTTACTGAGCAGTTGCAGTGATTTGCTTAACAACCATGGCCAAAAAAAAGGTCCTTAACATTGGGCATGACTTAGGTTAACCATTTCCTGGCTTAACAACAGAAAAACTAGTTCCAATTGCGGTTGTGCGTTGAGGTCTACCTGCGCTGGGCTGGCTGGGGATTCTGGGTGTTGAAAGTCTTAAAGTGAAGCAACTGTAGGGACAGAGCAACCACAGAATTCAGAAAGGACCACCCTAACACTGGAGCATTAAGTGATTCGTAAAAGTGACCCAGCCGGTTTGAGCCACCCTGGTGTCCGCTTTCCTTTGTCTCTCCGAATTTTCTTTGTGTCCCTTCTTTTAAAACCAGCCAACTCCATCCAAAACGTTTTGGAATTCAGAGGCTTCCCCCAACAATAAAGCTTTGCTGCTTTATTTACCCTCAAGGCTCTTTTCATTCTGAAGTACCCTTTCCAAAAATAACTCCTTGGCTTGTTACAATAATTAGTTATATGCACACTTTGAGCCTGACAATGAAAACAGGGCATTTCCGTAAACGAAAACCCTAATCCAGGAGCATCTTATTTTTCCAAAGAGAGTCTCGGTTGGATTTTGAACCTCTGGGTTGACTTTCTCGTGAATTTAAAGAACTGGAGAATTTAAATGAGGAGGAGCTGCACATCCACAAGGCTAAATACGAATTTTACTTTCCAGGGCGTTTATTTCATTAGGCGACTATGACCAAAAAAAAACCCCTCCACCTCTTTCTTTAATGTTGCAAAGGCACAAAATCCCTGCAAGGCAAACTCTGTGGCTCAAGGTGTGTTTATCCCTCAGATCTTATCAATCCAATGGACTAACTTCTCGCCCCCACTTTTAACTTTTCAGAATTGCCACCTGATGCTTGGCTGGCCTTTTCTCCTGGCTAAGCGGCTCTTAAGAAAACCAGCTTTGCTAACAGGAATAAACCGGCCCTGCTAAAAGAAACCCATGCACACTTTTGCAGTGTGTGTGTGTTTGTGTGTGTGTGTGTAAACACAAGATGTTAAACTGGAGATCTCCCTGGGTTGGCAGTGGTCCAGCACAAGTATCTCTATGGCCAAGCCTGGAATAGAGGGGTGGCTTCCAAAGAGACCCCCCCACCCACCCACTCACCATCCAGGACAAGGTTAAGTGAGAGGGGCACCCTGGGCTTAACACCCACCCCGGGTGGGGAGTCTTCCCCGTCCTTGCAATCGCGGGGCTGCCTGCAATTAATGCGGGGGGGGGGACCCCTGCCCAGAGAGGGGGGGAAGGAAAAGGGGGTCTTCTTGTGGGGGGGGGAGGGGGTCTTCCTTTCTAGGGACCCAGGGATCACCGAGGGAGGAGAAGGGGGGCGTCTGGGCGAGCAGGTGAGTCACCGCCACCTTTTGCAATTGCAGAGGAGGTTGGGGGGGGGGGCTTTTAAAGACCCCCACCCACACCCAGGGGTGGGCATGGAGGGGCTCGGCTGCAAAGGGAACCTTCCCCCGGGTGGGCTGCGAGGGTCTGCTCGGGTGGGGGGGGGGAGGAAAGAGTCCCTTCCAGCCCCCCTCCTGTCCCCGCACAGGTGAGTCTCCCGGACCCGGAGGAGGACGAAGGGAGGCGGGAGGGAGAGCCGACCCCCCCTGGGGGCAGCCCCGGGCCTGGAGGGAAAGAGGGGGGGGGACGGTGGGGGGGTGAAGAAGGCGGCCCCGGGCCGTGGGGCGCGAGACGGGACCCTCCCCTCCCCCCCCCGCGGCGCTTACCTGCGGCAACAGGTACGATTTGAAGGTGGCTTTGGGGGCTCGGAGGGAAAACATGACGGCGGCGGCGGAGGCGGCGGGTCCCCAAGCAGGCAGGCCGGCCCTGGTCGCTCTCCCCGGCAGCGCCGGGCGGGGTTCGACGCCCCACCTCGCTGGGCAGGGCCGCGAGCGCGCCCCACCCCTTCCCCGCTCCGCCTCCTCCGGCCGAGGCGGCGGAGCAACTGAGCGCCGCCGGGAGGGAAGGAGCGCCTCGGGCTGGCGGAGCCACGCCCCCCGACGGGGAGGGGGAGGAGTCACTGCGAGGGCAGAGCCAACGGGGAGCGCGGAGGAGGAGGAGGCGTAAGCCCCGCCTCTTTTTGTCTCCTAGCAACCGCGGGGAGTCTCTGGGTGGGCGGGGGAAGGCCGCGCGAAGGAGGAGGAGGCGGTGCTCGCGGACGGCAGACCGGGAGGGACAAAACAAATCAGATGGTTTTTTTTTTTCCCCTCCCCTCTCCATTTTTAAACGCGACGCTAAATCAGGTCGCGCGTGCTGCCTGGGGAATTCTGGGAGTTGAAGTCTTTTAGAGTCGCCCAATTTGAGAAA
Organism: Thamnophis elegans; assembly: GCF_009769535.1. Taxonomy (NCBI): domain Eukaryota; kingdom Metazoa; phylum Chordata; class Lepidosauria; order Squamata; family Natricidae; genus Thamnophis; species Thamnophis elegans. The sequence goes on along the minus strand of NC_045556.1, from coordinate 1,603,312 downwards.
TACGGGTTGAGGTGGAAAAACCAAGATTTAAAGGTTAACTTTCAAAGAAAAGGATGGTTGCCAGAATCTGGATTGCTAGCATTGGGGTGGCCAACAGGTGGCAGCAAAGCCATTCTTGTGTGCAGCTGCTGCCCTCTAGGGGTCCTCTGGATTTTTGCAGTCCAAATCTGGGACCCCACTAAATAAAATCAGAAGCAGTTCCTAAATAAATAAAGAGTTTCTCTAGCTTAAAAGCATTCAGCATCCTCTTGAATTCCCACAGGTCAGATATAAGACAGCTCTGCATCTTAGACGTTCATTGAGTCTGGCAGATTTTCCAATTAAGTCAGCATGAGCCCTCAATTCCAAAGTTGCAATTGACCCCTGGGTTAAAGCAACAAAATGCCCGGCCATGTGAGGGCTCAGCTGGATGGCGTTGGTTGGGAAATGTTCTCCTTGAGTTTGCAAGCTTTCATCCCACGCATTCAAACCCATCCTGGATGTTCTCCAGAGAAGTTTCTTTGGCAGTTTTAAAGACACAGACGTGAAAAAAATATATTAACAATTTTAGATTTCAACCTGTTTGTTTTAAGAGGAGAAAACTCCTCTCAACATCTCGGGATGAGCACAGCTTATGTTTGCAACAGAATGGAGAACAGAGAGAACAAGAAAGAGAGAAAAATGCAAGGAGGAAGAAGCCCCTTCTAAATCCCTTCCTGAATTGGCTGGGGAATTCTGGGAGTTGAAGTCCACCCATCTTGAAGTTTTTTTAAGGTTGAAAAACACTGATCCAAGGGACAGCACTCCATCTCCAAGGGGTTGGGTGGATCTTTTTGGCTAGAAATGATGGCATCCAGGCTGGGGAATTCTGGGTGTTGACGTCCATCCTACTGAAAGTGGCCAAGATTGAAAAAACACTTAAGATATTTTTACTGCTTATGAACATCTAATGAAAAGCCCTGGGGAATTCCCTTCACAAATGGACATTCCCCAAAAGTAACTCTAAACCTTTGGCCCATTCTGGGTGAAAAATTAACTTCTGCATTCCACTAAACCTAAATCATCTCTTACTTAAATAAACCATTTACTTTCTTTGTAACAACCCCAAAATATTATTTGGGGAAGGGCGGGAGAGAAGCATCCTTGTAGAAAGTAGAAGGGGAAATCAGAACCTCATGAGGTTGCTTGTCTGTAAAATTAGAGAGATTCTTGCAGGAGTTGCAAATAACGCCAAAGACTTCATCTTTGAACCATGAATGGGCTCACTACTCTAGAAACCAACATAATAGAAACCCATTTATCTAACCTCCATCCATCCTATCAGAGAGGCAAAGTGCCTGGAATGGGTTGGGTGGTACATGGGAAGTTGAGAGAAGGTGCCTAAAATGCAAGGGATCCACGACTTCTCCAATCCATAGCTGCAGCTCTTGTCTGGGGAAAGTGGGCCCACAGATCTAGCATCTCGGTCAGGGGTAGCCAACCGTGTGAACTTTGTGGACTTCCACTCCCAGAATTCCCCAGCCTTCCTTCCAGGCTGGGGAATTCTGGGCGTTGAAGTCCACAAATCATAAAGTGGCCAAGGTTGGATACCCCCATCCTAGGTGAATTAAGTTGCTAGAGCTACACATTTTGATGGCTTCTGCATCAATATGGACCGTCGATTGCTTCGTGGGGGCAGAAATGGATTGTGTCAACCTTCTCCAGTTCCCAGCCCATTCCAAGTTCTCCAACACTTGTGTTTTCCACCATCGCTTCAACCCTGTTTGCCAAGCCCAGCTCTTGGGAGCTGGTGGTCTCCAGAGCTTCTTTCTATCCCAGGAGCAACCCAACTCTGATTGGCCGGAGTACCTGGGATTCCTTCTCAACATCCCTCCATCAACTGCCCCTTCTCTTCCATTGGTCGTGTCTGCCATTTTGGCAAGGTGGCTGCTTGCTCACAGTTGGTCCTTCTTTGAATAACCTCATGGTTGATCCAATGATGGATCTGGTTGGTGAACTAGGCTCAACCCTGGGATCTCAAGCTCCACTCATCTCTTCATATTTCCCAATGGCTAGCTGAAAACATGCCCTCTTTGCTTTCCCATCCCGTGCCCAAAAAAACTGCAAAGCTACCCTTCTTTTTCCTTTATATTTTTTAAAGCATCTTTAAGCAGCCATGGAAGATCGTGGCTAGAGGAAGCTGAACTATCCGATGCTCCTCACTGCAAAGATTCCATGAAAATGCCATAAAGAATAAAAGAAGAGCCTTCTCCCCTTGGCTTCAGTCGTGGTAGCATGATGCCCGGAGGAGGAAAGAGAAAACAGAAAATGTTTTGCACTGGTATCAAAGGAGATCATACTGGGAAGGGTTCCTGGGGAGAGGGGGAGGATGGACATTCAAAGTGTCTCTATATGCAAATATTGGGGAAAGGAAGGGGAGGGGAGGGAGGGAAGAAATATTAAGCTGTCATTCCATCATGTCTGCTCATCTTTCTTCATCTCTGCTGTGTTTATCCATTCACTGAGTCCCCAAGTTGGAAGAGGAAATGGAAACCATCACGTTGGTTCCACTGCTCAATTCTGGGTACAGATGAAAGCTTCTCCAACAGACCAGCTGTCTAGCCTGTGCTGGACCACCTCCAATGAAGTGGACTCTGCTCTTCTCTTGGTCATTGGTTCTTGTACCGCTGAGGAGGTTTTTTCTGATGTCCAGTTGGAATCTGCCTCCCTCTGTCCATGATTGAGAGCATGGTGCGCAAGAAAAACGAGGTCTTCTTGTCTGTAACCTCCTGTCAGGTCATTGAGAAGTCTTTTCTTGTCAAGGCCCAGCAAAGACACTCAAGCCTATCTCCTGTGGCTCACTCATCGAAAAAGGCCAGGCTTAGCATTCGGTTTCTGTGGAAGGTTTTTCTTGGTTGGTTTTCCGCTCCTCCTTTGGAGATCCCGAAGGTATCATCAAACTGCTGATGCTACTGGCATGTCCCGGCCTATTGAGCCTCTCCTTAATGGACTTGGCTCTCTGAGAACGGCTGTGTAAACTCCTTGACCGCCCAGGTGGATATCTACCGGCTCTTCCTGACTTCACCGAGTGTCTGTTGCATGACGGCCTCCTCTGAATGAGTGGTGAAGACACGGGGGAGAGACTGAGGCCTTCAACTTTGCCCATCTCACTATCCTCTTCAGGGCTGGCCATCAAACACTTTTGCTCTACCTGACCCTCCAGCTGAGGCACAATACCTGGATATTTGGGAGGGGGCTCATCATCCATTTTCTGCTGAAGTTCGTACTTCCATTCAGCGGTCCACGGCTGAACCGCAGAAGGGCACACTTGGTTCATGATAGTCCTATATTCTTGGTCCATCACCGTCCAGTTATTGTACCCGCCAACCAATTCTCTGCCTTGTGCAAGAATAAAACTCTTTGACTTCATTAGGGCGACATGAGAAGCGTAGCCTGTTTCCGTTGGGTAGTATCTCCTTGCTTTGGGCCCGTCCAAGGGGTAAGAGGTGGTGGCTTCCAGCTTGGTCTTCCCTAGAGGTAGCTGGGCTTTCTGCAGAAGCGGTTGGGTTCCAGACCGTCTCTTCTCAATACTATCCATTCGCATAAGAGATTGAGATACGGACTCATAACTTGGAGACTGATCTTGTGGGTCTACTGAACTGGAATACGGGCTAGGGGCAGCCCGAACGACCTCTAAGGAGTTCTTACTTTCCATAGAGGCCGCTGCATTTGGGCCCAAGGGAGAACGGCGGCTTCCTTGACGTTCTGGAGACAGCTGCATCTTGGGATCTGCTTCGCGCAACGCCAGCGCTGGAGACATCGGAGTGGGCAAGGTGTCACCGATCAGCTCATCCGCCTGGTAGCGATAGATGCTGTAGCCGTCCGAACTATTCACGCTGCTTTGCCTCAAAAGATAAGCCGCGTCACATTCGGAGGAGGCCCGAGAACGCGGGAGAATCAGCTCCGATGTGTCAATGCCGGCCAGTTTCTCCAGAGCAGTTGCCATGCGGCCAGAGGTGTCTTCCAGCTGAGAAAGCCGAAGGTCCACTGTCTGGAGAGAAGCTTTCATGAAATGCTCCCTTTCGTTCACTTCTTCTAGTCTCATCGACATGTTTTCAACCCTGGAGGGTGGAAAGAAACGGATGGTTCAGCAAAGCTGGTGGATGTTTTCCTGAAGATTAGAATAGCAATAGCAGTTAGACTTATATACCGCTTCATAGGGCTTTCAGCCCTCTCTAAGCGGTTTACAGAGTCAGCATATCGCCCCCACAGTCTGGGTCCTCATTTCAGAGCCGAGGTGGCGCAGTGGTTAAGAGTGCAGTACTGCAGACCACTTCAGCTGACTGTTATCTGCAGTTCAGCGGTTCAAATCTCACCGGCTCAAGGTTGACTCAGCCTTCCATCCTTCCGAGGTGGGTGAAATGAGGACCCGGATTGTTGTTGGGGGCGATATGCTGACTCTGTAAACCGCTTAAAGAGGGCTGAAAGCCCTATGAAGCGGTATATAAGTCTAACTGCTATTGCTATTGCTATATTCACCCACCTTGGAAGGATGGAAGGCTGAGTCAACCTTGAGCCGGTGAGATTTGAACCGCCGAACTGCAGATAGCAGTCAGCTGAAGTGGCCTGCAGTACTGCGCCACCTCGGCTTCATGAATGACCAGTTTGGGACAACAGAAGTGAGGGGGAAATGCCTTTGGTTCTTATCAGGGATTTAATTAGTTTAACTGATGGATTCTGAGAATGCTCTTCGTTGATCAGGGCAACATCATAAAAGGAAAACAGGAAAACAAGAAGAGAAGAAATGAGGGTCAAATAATTTAGTGGGGTCAGGTATTTGGCTGGACAACTCAAAACTTTTCAAGAGTAGTCATTTAACCTTTTAGTAAAAGCAATAGCAGTTAGACTTATATACCGCTTCATAGGGCTTTCAGCCCTCTCTAAGCGGTTTACAGAGTCAGCATTATTGCCCCCAACAACAATCCGGGTCCTCATTTTACCCACCTCGGAAGGATGGAAGGCTGAGTCAACCTTGAGCCGGTGAGATTTGAACAGCCGAACTGCTGATCTAGCAGTCAGCTGAAGTAGCCTGCAGTGCTGCATTTAACCACTGCGCCACCTCGGCTTAGTAAAAGCTGACTTTTTGAGCTGAAAGCTGTGGCTATCATGTAGCTGCGTTGGGCCAGGCCCTTGAGGTGTCCAAGTGTCCACTGCCCACTCATAGTTTCCAAATTAGGAAGGGGGTTTAAATAAAGGATGGAAGCAAAATATGAGAGCATTAAAAAAAATAAGGAATCATGAATCAATCAGCTGGACTTGTTCAAGGAAGAATCTTGGATTCGTGAAAAGCAACACTTTCCATGACTTTCAGCAGACAAGAAACATAACTAGGAAAAATTGTCCCGTCTTCCAGTTTTAACAGGAGGACTCAGAAGTTAGTGCTGGAAGATAATTTCCAATTGGTTCCCAGATTTGACCTGGGTGAGGTCTAGAAGCCAAAACATTTAACTTTCAACCACTGTACGTTAACGTGGACACAGAAATGGGTACTTGAGAGACCGCCTGCTGCCAATTACCTCCCAAAGACCCATTAGATCTCACAGGGTTGGCCTCCTCCGGGTGCCATCTACCAGCCAATGCCATCTGGCTATTACCGGGGGGAGGGCCTTCTCTGTGGCAGCTCCGGCCCTCTGGAACGAACTCCCCGCAGGGATTCGGACCCTCACCTCTCTCCAGGCCTTCCGAAAAGCCGTCAAAACCTGGCTTTGCCGGCAGGCCTGGGGGTGATGAGTTCCCCTCCCCTCTCGACTTGTGTGGTTGTGCGACTGTTGTCTACTTTTATTATTTGTATTTTGTTTTTTATGTTCCCCTTTTTCCCCCTTGAATTGTTCGCCGCCCTGAGTCCTCCCGGAGAAGGGCGGCATACAAATAATAAAATACCAATACCAAAATGGCATTTCTAGGAGAAAAATACCAAAATGCTTCCAGACGGTATTTTTCTTCTGCTTCCTTGGGTACCTTTCAGAGGTAACTCGGATGCGTTCGTCATTGGAGGACTGCTCCTCATCTTCTTTTTCTCGAAAATATTCCTCCACACACTGTTCCTCGAATTCGTAGAGCTTCTTCAACTCTTCATCGCTGAGAAACAGCTCTGAAACCAACAGAAGGTAGAGCGTTACCGAGTCACGCTGCTTTGTTCTGGTGCAGGTGCTTTGCAAGGGGTTTTGAAGAAGCAACACCTGTCCTCCGCCTTTTCACAGTACTTCAAAGAACAGAGGGAAGGGCACATTTTTAAGCTGCTGTTTCGTGTCATCTCTGCTCTGTTGTCATCAGGCTGCCAATTACCTCCACTAGACCGATTAGATCCCACAGATTAGGCCTCCTCCGAATTCCATCCGCCGGCCAGTGTCGACTGGCGACTACCCGGAGGAGAGCCTTCTCTGTGGCTGCTCCGACCCTCTGGAACGAACTCCCCATGGGGATTCGAACCCTCACCACCCTCCAGGCCTTCCGCAAAGCCCTCAAAACCTGGCTGTTCCGACAGGCCTGGGGCTAAAGAGCTATTGCCCCCATCTCGAATGGTATGACTGTCGTGTGTTTTTAAACTATGCATTGTTATGTTTCGTTTTTTAATTTTTTGTCTGTATCCCCCTTCCCTGGTTTGAGTGTGAGCCGCCCTGAGTCCCCCTTCGGGGGAAAAGGGCGGCATACAAATACAATAAACTGAACTGAACTGAACTGAACTGAAACATGGCAAGGGAGCAGGAGCAGGTTTGCTAAAGATATTGATTTAAAGCTTTGGAGGAGGTGATGGTAGAGAACATCATTTAATATATCATTTAATATATATCATTTAACATCATTTAATATATATCCATCTTGCCATGAGAACAATAATGCAACTGTTGGGCTGTCAAGATAATAATTGGAAAGCAAGCCTGCGATATTATTAACCCAGTCTTGACCACATTTACTCATAAACAATCTCATCCAATGAGTGGAGACTGCCTAGCTCCATCCAACCTTCAACAAGGTGCAGAAGAGCCCATGGAACCATCCGTGAAAAGTAGCCCCTAGCTTTGTCTTAACAGTCTCCAAAAATGGGGAACCTAGAGATCATCATAGATGGCTTGATGGGTTTTCCGGCATATTGAAGAGAGCTAGAGGAAGACTGTGATGTCTTCTGGCTCTGTCATTCTGTGGTTCTAGGTCATCCATGGAGTGCAGTTTATGGGTCATGGAAAAAATTATTTGCAACTTATCATGGGAGAAGCTTGTAGCCCAACCTCTTCCTTGTTCTGCTGGTTTTCTGATGGGGGGGACGGACACCTATGTCTTTGTAGGCAGGAAACAGACTCCAATGTCTTTGAAGATTCTCAAGTCCTCCAGGTCATGGTTGACCCAAAGGTGCTTTTTCAAGAGGCAACTGGACTTTCTGGTTTTTCCCTCAAGACGTTTTGCTTCTCATCCAAGAAGCTCCTTCAGCTCTTCAGTTTCTTCTTCAGTTGAAGAAGCTTCTTGGATGAGAAGCAAAAAGTCTTCAGAGAAAAACCAGGAAGTCCAGTTGCCTCTTGAAAAAAGCACCTTCGGGACAGACTCCCCAACGGTTGGCGCTTAGGTGCCTGCTAGAAAACAGTGTTCTCCCCATACTCAGCCCGCGATCCCGTTCGTCCTGGTCCCCTTCTTTGTGCTTCTTCCAGCGGCAGCAAACGCGGACAATGATGATGTACAGGTGGCTGAAGATGATCATGGGGGGTGGGAGGACGGGCCTGTCGTGGAAAGTCATGATCAGCTGATACCGCTGGAATTTCCAGACTTGGTTGGAGATGGATTTCACCTCAAAGAAAGTGTTGCTGAAAAAGAGACAAGGCCACCATTCAGCCAGGTTGCGACAGCAGATCTCTCTACCACAAAGATAGGATTCGTCTAGGGCAGGGGTTTTCCTCAATGCGTGCCAAAATTGTGCGTGCACCCGTGATAGCAATAGCAGTTAGACTTATATACCGCTTCATAGGGCTTTCAGCCCTCTCTAAGCGGTTTACAGAGTCAGCATATCGCCCCCAACAACAATCCGGGTCCTCATTTCACCCACCTCGGAAGGGTGGAAGGCTGAGTCAACCCTGAGCCAGTCAGGATCGAACTCCAGACTGTGAGCAGAGTCAGCCTGCAATGCTGCATTCTAGCCACTGGGAAGGAAGGAAGGAAGGAAGGACACTAGCAATAGCACTTAGACTTATATACTGCTTTACAGCCCTCTCTAAGCGGTTTACAGAGTCAGCATATCGCCCCCAACAACAATCCGAGTCCTCATTTTACCCACCTTGGAAGGATGGAAGGCTGAGTCAACCTTGAGCTGGTAAGATTTGAACAGCTGAACTGCAGAACTGCAGTCAGCTGAAGTAGCCTGCAGTGCTGCACTCTAACCACTGCGCCATCTCAGCTCCCACACCCACAGTGCAATGTGCCCTGCCCACTTGCGCATGCACACACGCACACGTACGCACGACCCCCCGCGGGGGGAGGTTTCGCCCTCCCCAGGCTTCAAAAAAGCCTCCGGAGCCTAGGGGGGCATTGGGTCCATTTTTCACCCTCCCCAGGCTCCAGTAGCTTTACTGAAACCTGGCGAGGGTGAAAACAGCCTTCCATGGCCCTCCGGAGGCCCTCTGGAAGCTTGAAGGGATCGTTTCTGAACTTCCAGTTGGCCCGTTAGGCCTGTTTTTGGCCTCCCCAAGCTCTGAAGGTTTTCTTGAAGCCCGTGGAAGGCGAAAACGGCCTTCCCCAGCCCTCCAGAAGGACGACAATCAGCATGCATGCTGGGGCTGATGGCTCGTGTGCCGGCAGATATGGCTCTGCGTGTCACCTGTGGCAAGCGTGCCATAGGTTTGCCGTCACAGGTGTAGGGTGCCTAGAGCAAGGGTGTCCAAACTTGGCAAGTTGTGGACTCCCCCAGCCAGCAACCAGAAATCCAACGGGCAATGCCGGTTGGCGACTACTCGGGGGAGGCCAACCGAAGCCTGGTGCTGGGGATCTTTTTGACTGGAAGGACCGGGGGGGGGGGGGGAGATGAAATACTCACTTGAAGACAGCAATCAAGAGGTTGACCAGGAGAATGTTGGCCACCAGCAAGTAGCAAGCCATGATGGCAGGAGTCAGCCAAGCACCAGGGATACAAGGGGGGAGCCGTTTGCCATCCTCATCGTAAAGGTTATCCCCACAAGGAGCTGGGAAGGAAAATGGATAGTCTTCACCACTGGGGCACAGAGACAACACTTCTGTAGAAATGGGGAGGCATAATTCTGGAGGCATCTATGGAGGGTCTCCATCCTTCAGGTCATGGTTGTCCCAAAGCTGCTTTTTGCAAAAGGCACCTGGACTTCCTTGATTTATTCTTTGAAAAGGTTTTGCTTCTCATCCAAGAAACTTCTTCAGATCTTCAGAAATTTGTTGAATGAGGAGTGAAATGTTTGGGGGGGAGCCCTCCCCCTCAAAAGGTCCAGGTGCCTTTTGGGGGTGATACTGGAGGCATCTATGGAGATTCTCCATCCTTCCTGTCATGGTTGTGCCAAAGCTACTTTTTGCAAAAGGCAACGGGACTTTCTTAGTTTTTTTTTCCTTGCAAACATTTCGCTTCTCATCTAGGAAACTTCAGTTCTGAAGAAGAGACCTGAAGAAGCTTCTTGGATCAGAAGCGAAATATTTGCAAAGCAAAAAAAATAATAACCAAGAAAGACCAGCTGCCTTTTGGAAAAAGCAACTTTGTGGATGATTATGGAGGCTTTGGGCCCTCACTGAAGTGGCCCTCAAGCATCTTTTCCTTAACTACGGTTAAGGGGAAATGTCTCCCACAAATCTTTGAGGCTTCCCGGATGTGAATTTCATGGTCTGGAGGGGGGGCCAACCTCATCTCTTGAGTGAGCGAGATGCGGGTGGATTTTAAGGGGGCATCTAAGACGCTAGGAAGAACCTGCTCAGGCGGTTGAACAGAGCTTCTTCCTTCTACCGTGGGGGAGAAATGCCGAGTTCCCATCGCTCCCTGCCAGCCCAAGAGAACAGAAGGTGTGACAGATGGAGGAGCTACTGACACCAACCCAAATGCAAGAATAGCATTCCATGTAATCCGTTGCTTAGAGAGAGAGCAAGCTAAATTCTCCACCACTGTTCCGGGTGCCCATCAACCGTTGCAACCACTGTGAGGGTTTTGGCAGCCGGACAAATTTAAGTTGCAGGTTGAAAGCAGCCTTGGGGGGGGGGGTGTTGGTGTTATACAGCTGAGCTGAACTCAACCTCAAAACACCTGATGAAGCAAAGGAAGGAATCTCCTACCCAAAGGGGTGAGGGGGGGGGGATGGCGAACAGCTTTGGATTCATTAATCAACTTACGATTGATCTCCATGGCGTAGACTAGCGCAGCGTTGCGAAAGCAAGGAACAAAACGAAAGAAACAGAATTAAAAAGAGAGGGAAGAAAGGAAAAGCACGCGGCAGAGATTAGGAAACTCTTCAGCTGCCAGAAAGAGATACGGTGGTGCAATATTTTTAACGGGCAAGAAAGAGACTCCGGAACAATCGCTTCGTCATGCTCTGGAATTTCCTTTGTCTTCCCAAAATATCACTCGTGGCAGCAGGCAGATGATCGTGCAAATATATATATATATATTCTAGCTATTTCCATGGGGTAAAGGAATGTCGGTTGTGATGGTCCACACAATCACGGAACATCACTGGGGAATCACGACACAATGGACTGCAAGGCCATCCTGGGAAGGTTGCGACCACGAGGAAAATGTTGTGGGTGTGCAAGCCAAACTCTCCCCGATTAGCAATTGTGATGCTCCTCATTCAGAGATGAGCAAGATTTTGATCGCGCCTATTGATCGCAGCTTGTGAAGCCACACTTTTAAAAATTGACTGTTTATTTAATTCTTGACCTTCTTGGGAAGCCGAACTGTGACTTGGGAAAAGGGGATCTTTATGAGAAGACCAGAATATTCAGTCCAACACTGGGAGCTTTTAAGAAGAGATTGGATAAGCATTACTCTGAAGTGGTGTAATGTTTCCTGCCTAAGCAGGGGGGTTGGACTAGAAGACCTCCAAGGTCCCTTCCAACTCTGCTGTTCTTATTCTGCCATTGTTTTCCCAAGTGCCAATAAGAGTCTTTTAAGCAACTCGGCTATAAAAAGATGCAAAGGTGACTTCCCAAACCCAGAAAAGGAGGAATGAGACCTTTTGTGGGAAGTCCAAAACTTTCCTTCTTCAAAGTAGGCCTTTGGTGGCAAGTTTATATCCCTCGGGCTTTGAACTTTGAACAACGGCTTGAAGGCAACACAAATGGCTGAATGCACTGGAGAGAAAAAAATGGATGGAGGTCATCTTGTTGAAAGGAAGGATTTCTTGCCTTTCAGCCTGACAAATGCAAGGGATTTCCTCAAGGTGGGTTGAGAAGAATGACTAAGGTAAGGATGGAAGTCAAAGGAAGAAGAGGTTCCAAACTCAAAACGGGTCAGGGATTCCTTTGAATCTGATCATCTGCCTGAAGACAGGAAACAGAATCTTACTATGAATTCTGCTCTTACGGTCTATCTGGTCAGCAAAGACCTCTCCATAAATCATCCAGTAGGGCATGTAGAAGATGTTACGGGCCAGTCTCCAGGTGGGTTCTTCGTCGGGGTGGAGGATGGCTTGGCGGGCCACCCCGAAACTCATCAGGACCACCAGCATAATGACCACAAAATACAGCATGTCAATCATCTGTCCAAGAGAAGAACTGGGTAAGAGCCCGGGATTGAAGGTCTTAGTGGAGAATCAGTGGGAACAAAGACTCGGGACAAGAAGCATTTACAGCCTCAAGCTTTCATCTGGAGGAAGCCTTCAAGAGCAATCTAGGGAGAAGTAGGCTTCACAAGGTCTCCATGGGCAGCAGGAACATCAGTTCTGGACGTTCGACTAAAGAACCTTACATTAAGGTAACCCACCAGAGGACCTTCAAAGGGAATAGGAGCTGAGGTGGCGCAGTGGTTAAATGCAGCACTGCAGGCTACTTCAGCTGACTGCAGTTCTGCAGTTCGGCGGTTCAAATCTCACTGGCTCAGGGTTGACTCAGCCTTCCATCCTTCCGAAGTGGGTAAAATGAGGACCCAGATTGTTGTTGGGGGCGATATGCTGACTCTGTAAACCGCTTAGAGAGGGCTGAAAGCCCTATGAAGCGGTACATAAGTCTAACTGCTATTGCTATTGCTAATGACTGCTCTGTTGTCATATGGAGAGATGATCCTCTTTCCCCAGTTATAACCTTTCCATGATAATGACATGAAGAAGCAGTTTCCTAGCACAGAAGATAGCCAGATGTTCCTCTTTTGAGATCACTCTTGAAAGGTGGAGATGAAAGAAACTGTTTAACGCAAGGGCAGGGACTTTGGTTTAACACTGATTAATTGGGACGGTCAGACCCGAAGAGTAATGATAGGAGACAAATTGCCCAACCAGGTGATGCTAGAGACCCCATAGGTGATTTCTAGATCCTTCCACAGGTTTCTTGGTTCTTCCTGTTTTCAGGTACCCCAACACTGTTTCTTCCTTCCTGCCACTGTCCTCTGATGCAAGGGACCACCTGCATTTACCTACCATCTTCCCAATCATCATGACGTAGGGTCCCAGGTATTTGTTCACACCAAAGATGTCCAGGACGCGGATGTACCAGAAAATGATGTCCACGCAATAGATCACTCTTCCGTAACTCATGTAAGGCGGGTTTTGCAAGCGGAGGACAGCTCCGATCAGAAACACAGAGATGGCCACCAAATCCGTGATGTTCCAATATTCTTGCAGCCACACTTTGATTTTCTGGCTTAGTTTCCCTGGTTCTGACATCAAAATCTGAAAATAAAGCAATTCAGGCGTGGGTGGAGGAGAGAAGATGAAACTGGAGAGGGTAGGGGGGTGAGGAAGAGGAGCAGGATTTCAGTTTTGTGCTTCCGTGTATTACGAGCAGCAAGTCTCAAGGTGGGATGATCTCAGTTTCCTTCTCCTTGCTCCTTTGCTCCTTCCAAAGTGTGTCCTGGACTTTAGGCCCTAATTTCCTGATATACCAGTTCATGATAGAAAGATGCCAAAACATGAAGACATTGCTTCCTCATGCGTGAGCTTCCTTATTTCAGGCATCTGTCCAGGTTCAAGATTTTAGACGGCCCAACACAGTGCTAGCTTTACTCACCTCCCTGACCTTCTCTAAAGCCAGAGTCAAGATGTAGGAGATGACAACCCATTCTTGTATTGAGGGCCACCGTTCCATCCGGACCAGGATGATGTAATTGAACAGCATTAAGTAGCCCAGGTAGCATATCTGAGGATGAGATCATGCAACTCATATCTTTTCTGCTCTGTCAGACGGCCACTTTCTCCAAGAACCACAGAAGTTAGATTCA